>NC_051209.1:19034392-19153841 GCF_015220075.1 Falco rusticolus | reverse complement strand
AAACAAGACACAGAGCGCTATTTCAGTTGTTACATTCCAGGAATTCCCCAATTCTTAAGACAACCTAAAGGAAGTTTTTAGCTTCCTCTTTTTCCTACGCAAAAGTTTCCCTTTTACTTTTGCTGTGAGGTCCCTCTTGTTCCTGTGAGATTCCGCCTTATTCCGTCCCGCCCCCCGCTTTCCGTCACGAGGCCTCCGGGCTTTTAGGAATGGCAGTAACCTCGGGTTTGCTCGATCTGCCCTCAAGATCGCTAGCGGCCACCCCTTGGTCAGCAAACCCCCTCCCAAGGTACCTTTCCTCCTGGGGACTACGCTGCGCGCCGGACGTCTCCGTGCGTCTCACCAGCTGCCCCGTTACTAAACATACCGTTTTATCCGTGGATGCAGGGGTTTCTCTTCTGCTCCCGGGGGAACAGCTGAGAAGAGGAGGCTCCTCCGAGGAAATCTCCCGGGGCGCGCCTAGGAGCGTCCGCTCCGCAGCTGGTCCCTCAGCCGAGCAGAAATCCTCCTGCCTGGCTCGCCAAATGGACGTGCGGAGTTAGACTCTATAACTCGAAAGTTGTAAAGTAGGTATGTTTATTGCGCGCAGATGCACGGGGGATCGCTCCTCCACAAGTGTGCATACCCGAAGTGACGAACCATCTCACATTTATACAATGAACAAATGAATATTCAATTAACGCCTATACATATTCGTTACCTAAACCCCGCTTCGTATGTTAATTAGCTTATCAGTCCGTTTCCTGGAATGTGGTGGTCTTGCAGGTTTGTAGGTGATTCATGTTCTTGTGACCATCTGATCTTCTTCAGGTGATTCATGTCCTTGTGACCACCCAATCTTCTCCAGCAAGGAGACTTAGCACTCCCTCCCTCTAGATATCATTTGAATGTCTCTCATCTTTTCTCATTCTCTTTTAAATAGCCCCTTTGTTAGAGGAGGAGGGACAGGCGTCTCCTCAAAACTGTAGTTGTCACCGCACCCATGACTAGTCACCATACCCACATTCCTTAAGCAGACACATACAATCACAATCCATGTCCATTATCCCCATTTCACACTATTTCTCCATATCAGTTGGGATGAGATTTATTAGAACATCTAGATGTTTAAAGAAGGAGAAATGAAACTAAAAGTTAAAAATGATCAAGTAATTGAAATATTGAGATTATCTTTAATTCAACAGAAAAGAGGAAAAGAGGACCTCCCTGAAGGAAAAGGAACTTTTAACCAGGTGTATCTGAAAATAAAAGGTGAAAAATGCTTTACCTGTTACAGTAAAAATGATAAGGGGGAGGGTTTGCCCCGTTCAGATAAAAACAATATCCCTTGGTCAGCAAGGCTCTGGGGATATTGGCAGAAAAACTGAAATAAAATACACTCTGTAGTAGTTCTACTGATGTAAATCTGTGTGTTTTGCCATGACGGTGACTTGTTATGGGATGCGCAGATGAAACTCTGCATTGACAACAAAGTACAAGGAATAAGGTTGGTCAGGTGCCTCCTACCATAGTCAAGGGCAAGACTGGGTTGGCCTCTGTGTTTGCCACCAAGAAGAATCTTGAGCTCCGCTGTTGGCTGCAACCCAGTAGGCGTTGAGCGGTGGGAACGTATTGCCATGCCAGACCTTGATGTGAGGAATGGCCCCCTCTGTTATAAGAGGGTCATCCAGGAAGGAAGAACATAAGATGGGCCATTGAGGCACTGATTTGGAAATTGGAAACCGCCTGGCCGACCATGAGGCCAGACGAGTAACAGAGGAGGTAGGAAAGGAGGAATTCTCCTCAATACCAGACGATAAAATCCAAACTGTAAGTACAGATCAGGAGCCAAACTATTCTAAAGAAAACTTAAGGGTAATTCAGGACATGAATGATAAAATAAAAATAAATAAGTGGACTTATTTAAGGGATGGTCGTATAGTGGTACCATCCAATTTAATATGGACCACAGCCCTATTATTAATAAGACGCATTGGGGAGCTGATACTCTATATAAAAAGTCTAAATCAGAAATTGATAGGGCGAAACTTGTATACTGTAATAAAACAGGTGACTCAGCAATGTGAAATGTGTTTACGCAATAATCCCAATACAGCAAATAAAATAAAACTAGGGAACATTAGTAAAGGAAACTATACAGGACAACAGTGGCAAGCTGATTTTCCGAACTCCCAAGAAAAGGGGAGTACCAATATTTATTAGTTATGTCTGATATGTTTTCAGGTTGGCCAAAAACCTTTCCTTGCCGAACAAATAAAGCAAGTGATGTAACGAAGGGATTGTTAAATGAAATTATCCCCCGCTTTGGGGTTCCGGCAACAATCTCTTCCAATAGAGACTCACACTTTTGTGCCAAAATAGTACAACAAGTGAGTACGGTATTGGGAATAGATTGGCAATTACATACTCCTTATTACTTCAATGTTCTGTTTGGTGCTGTCGAAGTATGATCAGAGACCATAATGATCAGAGAGCATAATGATCAGAGAGCATAATGATCAGAGAGCATAATGATCAGAAAGCATAATGATCAGAGAGCATAATGATAGTTTTTAGAACAGGGGGGATTGAATAATGAGCTACGTCAATGAGTGATGAATGGTATACTACTTTTTTAGAAAATGATATATAATTATCCAAAGTTGGGAGGTGTTCAAGGACCCTTATTGTCAACATGATGAATACACCAAGACCCTTAGTGTCAGCACCACGGATCTACTAGACACAAGGTCCTTGGATTTGTTATCTTTATAAGGGCCATCTGGTCCTAAGTTTCTGCTGTGTCTATAACGCTACCTAAACAAGGAATTTGAATCATGCTCATTAGTCTATCGAGGAACAGAGTCTGCGCAGAAACAAGAAGGTAAAAAAGGTTCACTGGAGGAAGACTCCTGATCTTCATCCTGAAGACCCCCAGACGACCACTCCTCAAGGACATTGCGCAGGAGCGAAATATGTAAATGAATTCCCGGAATTGTAATGAATATGTAAATGATTTCCTGATGGAAACCATAATTGGTGGGATACTCTCTTTGGCTGGTCACCTTCTGCAACAGGATTTCTTAATGCTGTGGTACACCCCATTGTGATCTTATTGATCAGTTTTGGAATTTCCCTAATACTAGCCATTATGTTATATTTGTGGGTTTGGAGAATGTTTAAAAGGGTAACGCTTATGTATGATGCTTATATCATTTGGGAAGACTGCTCAAGTAAAAGATTTACTTAGTTTGATAGAAAAGGGGGATTGATATGGAGAAATAGTGTGAAATGGGACAATGGACATTGATCGTGATTGTATATGTCTGCTCAAGGAATGTGGGTATGGTGACTAGTCATGGGTGTGGTGTCTGGTCACATAGGCACACAGCCTTGAGGAGATGACTACAGTTTTGAGGAGACTCCTGCCCTTCTTCCTCTAACAAAAAGAATGAGAAAAGGATGAGAGACATTCCAATGGTATCTAGAGGGAGGGAGTGCTAAGTCTTCTTGCTGGAGAAGATCAGATGGTCACAAGGACATGAATCACCTACAAACCTGCAAGACCACCACATTCCAGGCAAAGGTCTGATAAGCTAATTAACATACGAAGCGGGGTTTAGGTAACGAATATGTATAGGCATTAATTGAATATTCATTTGTTTTATTGTATAATGTGAGATGGTTCCTCACTTCAGGCATGCATGCTTGTGGAGGAGCGATCCCCCGTGCATCTGCGCGCAAATAAACATACCTACTTTATAACTTTCGAGTTATAGAGTCTAATTCCGTATGTCACTCCATGGTAGAGCTTTTCTGTACTGAACGTAAATCTGCTTTGTATTGATATACTGAAAAAAACCTAAAACTTTGCTGCAGACAGAAACTGCATAGATAACAGAAACATTAACGCCCAAGAAAGAAGGAAGGGCAGGAGCTTAGCACTTAGCACTTGGAGAAGGGACAGATAGTACCAGTGTAGATGAGCTCAACAAGAATTCAAATAAGGAGCCTTCTGATGAGGACATGCTAACTTCTAAAAGAAAACAAACTAGGGTAAAATAATTGTGGTTGTAATAGATCAGGGACCTCCTGCTCAAATGGCCCCACCCCAAATAAGGTGGATCCCCTGCTCAGGAATCATGCTGATATAGATTAAAACCAGCCCAGTGGGCATATATAGCTTGGCATGTTTAGAGTGGACAATAAGAAAGGTCTAATTGTTAGCTAGCAGATGTTTTAAGATAACAGGAACTAAACCCAAAGACTGCTAATGTGTGCAAAGATAAACAAGAACTTCAAGTAACTGCCCAAGAAGATGAAAAGTGCATATTGAAAAGGCGCCAGAGGGGGGAGATTCTGAATGTTCGAAAACCTTATGTATATGCATGACTTTGTATAATAAATATCTGGCTGCTTGTTCAAACGGTGTAAAAGTTAGGAATTGATCCCCCTTGCACCCGGCACTGCAATAAACATACCTGCTTTATAACTCTCCTTGAGTTGTAGAGTTCGATTCCACACGTCAGTATCCCTCAAATTTTCATGCATGAGTTTACAATCCATTTCATAATTTGATTGTGTGGGGTTTCCAAGGTACTACTGAAGTGCTACTTTTCTGCTTTTTGTATTTGGGACCTCTAAGAGCATTGCACAGAGGCTGAGATAGTGGGGGCCAAGTAGATGCACTTTCATAAATAAAAGCAATCCTGTGGATATTTTTGAGTAGTTGAATGTAAAAAACCCCACAGTGTCTTTTATAATATGGGAAAACAATTTAATATATTTCTGTTGATTGAAGACAGAAGAAATTCTTATATGAGGTTATACATGTTTTGTTTGCATTAGTGGAGATTGCGCTATGCAATAAGAAACATACTACAGAATATAAACTTCCCTTAGCAAAAGCATATATGATTTACAGATTAAATCCTGAAATCATTTGTATAACAAATTTAAACAGTCTGAGTTCATAACATGAATCTGAAAAGTTATCTGACTTTTTCAAATATACCAGTAGATAGATCCTCCTCCTCCCACAGAGATCTTTTGATATATGCAAAAGTAGTTCTCCTGGCCCACCTACTGCTTCAATGTAAATTCAGTCTGTGGCTTTTTAGACATTGGTCTTAACTGATTAAGCTGTGCTTATGGTCTGTCTCCACCAAAAAAGGATTAGAGAAAAGATTAGTGCCTGGAAGTGAGGGAAACTCTTCCTGAGACACTTTCTGTTTTATCTGCTTAATCAGTAATTGGTTGAAGTATGACTGGATGGAAATAAGCAGCCAACTTCCTGCATCCATGAGGGTGGCAGCCGCAGCTGAGACACGGAGCATTTGCTTTCCAGGCACAGGAGTATTCATCTCCCTTGGAATAGCGTACTTTAATGAAGTTGATTATGTAGCATTTTGTTTCCAGTTTTCCCAGTTATCCACATCTGTGCTTGTGTGTAGAGAAAGGAGGAGAAGGGGCATTCTATAAAAAAATCTCACTGTGATTGTATTTAATATTGAGTCATGGAAGATGTGGGAAAACCACTTGGAGGGGGTAAATTATAGAAAATTGGGACCTAATAGAAGTTGTAATATTATAACAACCTTTTTAGGGAAAAATACAGTTGCCACTTTCAGATGGTTGGCTTGCATGGAATCTACTCCACCATGGTTCCCTAGACAACACAACCTGCTATCCTAGGGGAGCAGTGGAGGGTGGAGTGGAAACACTGCAGCCAGGCTCTGCTGTACTCCCTGAAGGATTGGGAACTTAATGGTACCATACAGCCGATAAACTGCATAGAGGCTGCCAAATGGAAAATATATGAGATGTCCATTGCTGGGCCAACAACTGTGGCTAAACTATTCTCCTTAGATGAACCTTGCTCATTATAATCTTGTTATAATACTAACACACACCTCCATCCCAAAGTTACCTACCTCCAAGGCACAACCACCCCTCACCGAGCATGTGCTTTCTATTTCATATCAACTATGTCTTTAAATTAAAAGCAAGAGAAGTTTACACCAATCAATAATGAAAGAATGCATGGCTAGAGTCACTCAAGCTCCACCTGAGAGTAAAGAAAAGTATAAAAAGTGAATGAATGAGGGGGGAAGTTAGGGAAGGCTCCATCGTAACTTCTGGGATCAGTCAACAGGCTGAACCTGTCTTCTCTCCCATAGGACTGCCTATTGGGTAAGAACTTTGTCTTATGCGTGCTAAATAACTAATCCATACTAGCTGTTATTAGTGATTAATATTTTGATTGTATATAATTTGGTTGTATATTATTTCAAGCTCGTTTTTGCAGACAGTCCCTATCACTGGCAATCATGAATCTTAGCTTGTCACGATTTTATAATAAAGAGTGTTATTCCATAAACTGTTAGTGTGAGTTCTTTGTGGGCACTAGCAGTTGCCAGCAGCAGGTTACACATTTAAAAAAAGTGGGAAGACCCACTGAGGGGTCCCCCTGATGCTGTTGACGTGTTTCCCTGAACAAGGCAGTTGAATTGCCCTCTGATCCAGCTGGACTGTTCAGTGAAGGGTCCCTGTAACTGGACACTGACAGACTGGTGTAGGCACAAGGGTCTCAGCTTTCTTGGGGCACTGATACACAGAATAAACACCCGGGGTTGGGAAAATCTTCCTCCCCCCCTTTTTTTTTTTACATGACAGAAATGTTGTGAAAAAAGGAAAAAATACAATACCAGATAATGGCAATCAATATCTGGCTTATAGCAGCACAAAGTTTTATTTGTTTTACACAAAGATATGAACAATCTATTCAGCACATTTACTATTTGGATAGGACAGTACTGTATGCATGTTCAGTAACAAAAAGTTAGACACTTTTTCAGGGAAGAAATGTTACTTAATTTTTTTAATACAAGGTTATCGTCTCTAAATTTCAAGCAAAAAATACACTAGGAGTTTGATTAGTCACAAATTATTTCTTAATCATGTTTGTCAGATATTATGTACTGCATGGAATATTTTATATATTTTTATCTGGAATATATTAGCAAGATAGCTGAAAACAGCCTTTTCAATATTATTCAGCGTGGCAGAATTTCTTTTTCTGCAATTTTATCAAACTGTGCCATGAAGAGAAACTTCCTTTACAAATGGAATTGAAAGACTTAATGAAACTTCTTGTATAAAAAAAGAAATCTCCCTTGATTTAGTGGAAAAACAGATGTAAAATTCCACTTGGGATTAGACAACTGCTGTTATCTGGTTAGTGTTTTAGCAGAGGCTCTTTTGAGTAAAAGGTAAACTAGTAACATTCTTTAAAAAAGTTACATGAAGAAAAATGATCTCTTATTCCAGCTGCCTTCCCAAAAGTAGTTTCAGGTTAAATTAATATTCATAATCTCAGGTCCTCATGCGTATATATGGTACATAAGTCTTTTTATAGAAATGACAAGATTATATATAGATTTTAAATAGAAAAAGACAAACATTAATATGGAGAATGAAAAATCTAATGTGAAAACTGCAATGAAAACCTTTCTCCAGTTTCCGAAAAATTATGCCTTTCCTCAATATTTCTGATATTGTAATTTAAAAATAATACTCTGTTAAAAGAAGTAATCAAAATAATAAGAAAATTTTGAGTATTATTTCAAGAAAACTTCCTATTTTTAACACATTAGGGAATTGCTTTATTGATTTAATGTAAGATGCTTAGAGCGCTCCATGATTTTTCTACAAACTATAATTTCCTCTTGAATATGCTGTTAACTGTTCATAATTTGAAAATCAATGTAATACATAACTTTTCCCAAAATGGTATTTCCCTGTCCTAAGGTGCTGGGAGAAGGGTTCGCCAGAGTCAAGAAATTACTCAATATGAGTTAGGCATCTTGCTCAACTTTATTAGCTTTTAACACTCCTTATATAGACTTGATACACATGCATATTCCCAAAGCAAAAATATAATTGGTTATTAGCCTCTAAGCGCGCGCTGTTCTCACACCCCTAATTATCATGACTAAAATAAGCATTCTAACCATGTAGCTATTTGCGTTGCTATGTTCCAACCTTGCGGTTTGCTACTCCCTTTATTCCCATTCCGCTCCCTATCTCCCTTGGCCTTGCACCTGCCTTCCTAACAGCTGCAGCTTGTTACAGCCACAGCCTGTTAGCACAACAAAGTTACTTGGTCTCAGGATTCAAGAATAGCTCAAGGCTACTTTCTTGTTAACTTCAGCACAACAACTTCAGCACAATTCTAATTCCAGGCCTATTCTAATTCCAGGCCTGGATTGTGCAGATCTTTAGGGATTCCATGGCCACGCTTCTGCAGCCATTCTTCTACACTAAGGTAGTATCAGGCTATATATAAAACCTGATTTTTTTGTTTTGGTATTAGAAAGGCATATTACTCTGTCCTGTAAGCCATTTGCTACCATGTAGACTCCAGTCTGAGTACAAATCAATGTAACTTCATCAGAGCTGGTGGATATATTGGGGGGGGGGGGGGGGGAGAAGGAAAAAAAAGTTAAATACAAATTCTGTTGTACAAATTCATTACTTGATTTATTCATTTGGCATATAAGCCAGAGAAATTTTCTCCTTTACACTGTCTTCATGATGGGGAATGTGTTCCAGTCTCTGCTGCCTTTGAAGAACATGGAGGTTGATGCTAGCATCTGAATGGAGTGTGATACATCTGTCAGTCTCCATCATCAAGGCCCTTCTAAGACATTACACTAATCTGAAGCCACTGTACTACTGCCTTTCATAAAGATGACACTCTATTGTTTAATAAATATTCTAGTTAAGATTTTAACCTGTTTTATACTTGATGTAACACTTTAGTCTTTGTGTTTTCATAAGAGGTTGATGCATTGTGCAACTGTGCATTGTCTTTTCTCTTCTGTAAGCTCAAAACCAAATCAGTTAAAAATCAGTAATTATAAAACGTATTAGGAATTTAAGCTCTTCCACATCCCAAACAATTTCATAGCTCTTTACCTGTCATTTCACCTTCTTTAGAATACTTATGCAAAAAACAGTACAAGATTGCACTCCATACAGCTGGAAATCCTTGCTGTCTTTTTCAGGGAGGAGGTGCTATGCACAAGTTAATTTCAAATCTACACAAAATGTTCTTGTGTCATATTTTTCAATTGCACTAGTTTAAGGCAGAACTTGCAAAAAATAGTAGGTAAAGAATTTCTAAGCAGAATATAATTATTATTTTTGTGGTGCCGAGTATTATTTAGGAGTTCTTGAGAGAGCAGAACTCATAATTAAATTATTTTAAAGGATTAGGGTTAATGGGAGTATTGATGTAGTGGAAATTAAAGAAATGATTGGAAATTCATAGCCAGAACCTGGATCAGACTATGCAATATTGAAGATGACTAGGTTACTAAGAAAAAGTCCTACCTCCTAATAAGTCAAGTTAGTCTTCCCGAGTGTGGATTTGCAACAAGAATTTTCTTAGCTAATAGAAGAAAACACAGATTTAACTGTCTGGGAGGAGTGTAGATGGAAGGAATTTTAGGGGAATTGTTTGCCATTGGGTAGCATTCATTTATTTTTGCTCTTGATAGGGGCATGAGATACAAGAGTTTTTCTCAAAGACTGCACTATTTTTGTGTTACTTAATGTGCAAGAAATCTCTCAGCTGACTTGGTTTTTGTCATCAATGCAAAATGTATCAAGTTTTGGAGAATTAATTGCATCTTTCATAACCAGAAGATCACAGAAGGTGCCAGGTAGATATATCTATACTGTGGAGTAAGGACAATGAATTATTTGATAACTGCAGGTCTCTCTAGAGAAAAATCGCAATAATGTTCTACACACACACACTCTCGTCCCTTTTGAAATGTTGTCATGCTTGTTTTCATGGTTGTTATCAAAACTGTTTTTAATAGTGCTAGTTGAATATTTCCCTGTGTTTCTTGAAAGTTAAAACTTTTTACAGAATTGCATGCTACCAAATTATTTGGAGATTAATATTTCCAGACTAATAATTCCATTTTTTCTTTAGGAAGAAATGTGTCAAATTTCTGTTTCAAAGGATATTTTTGGTTTCAGATTTTTATATCATGGAGCTTCTGAAGGTTAATGGAAGAAATTAATAAAAGCTTATGTGGAAAATAAACATTTCAGGTTTTTAATACCAAATACATTTCAATTAATCTGGAATGCAGGGCTTTTAAAATTTTGAGCCACTTGAATTTTCTGTTCTGTGTTAGAATTCTGTTCTGGAATAGGATGAAATTTCAGAATTGCAAAACTATTGACCAAAGCAAGAAGACTGTTTCTCATATAGGCCTGTGACTGAGTACAAGTAGGTTTTTTGTCAAATCATCAAGCTATTCATAATTTTATAATGGTATCTATGGAAATGTTCCAATTGCAATGATACAGTGGTAGGAATTAGGACTTGGACTAATGTTCATGTATTAGTTGTATCTTCATGTCCATAAAACCAGAACAAAACAATCAGTGAGCCCTAATATTATTATGGTGAACTATGCCACAAACAACATAATTTTCCAAGAAGGAATTGACTTGATTGGAAACTAATTGGTGTTTGTTCTAATTGAGATATAAAGGAAGCCCTGCTTTTTCTTCTATTGAAAAAATAATATAGAGGGAAACTATGCCTGATATGCAGGGGGAAACTAGCTGCTTTTTTTTTTTTTTTGCAGTATGTACTATGTACTGCCTGCGTAGTGCTTAGGTGAACTTGTAGGGCTGGATTTGGCAACATAATGAACTCTTGGCTAGTCTGATATTGATATAAAACTTGCTTATTAAAAAAGCATCATTAATGTTTCTTCACGTATGGCACAAGCTGACCCATAACAGGGAGCTGACTAGCTATTTAATTTATTACAGTTCTCTTCTCTGGTTGATGTGAATAAGTTTAATTCACAAGCAGGTCCTGCATTTTAGTACTCATGCTCTGTTCTGTCTGAAATTCTCTCTAAAAACTGCTTTTTGTTTCAGTGTCATTTTAAGGTATGCTGTTTCATCATATGAAAACCTGCATCATATACCTTCAGTTTTCCCTGTTGTAAATCTCCATTGGGTAGAGTATTTTGGAAATTATAACTTTAAATGCTTCCAGGATGCTTGAAATAAATGCTGCTTTAGTAGGTGATGGTGTTTTCAAATCAGCATATAACATACTATAGTGGCACACTGAGAAAGATCCTAAACTGACTTAGGAAACTGTTTGTTATGGGAAAATTCCCATTGCCTTTCCTACCTCATTCTCCATTGTCATGGATAGTGGTTAACTGTTTTAAGAGCTCACTTCTTATCTCCTGATGTTTCAGTATAGAGAAGATGCTTAACCACATTATAGTTACAGCACTAGCTTCTGTAAATAACACAAGCCTCACTTGCACTACCTCGCAATTTCTGTCCCTTTTATCCTCTCCCTAATATGTGATCTTTTGGGAGGCAAAGTGCCTGAAAGAATTTGCTTATTGCCCATGCTCTTTTCAGTTCCTATGAAACACACATTCTTTCCTACTGTGAATATCAGGTGATCCCAACAGTCCTGATGCCCCCCTTACCTCCCTGCAATATAAACAACTGTAATAGTAGTTAAAAAGTGCTTTGTATATATGTATTTTATTTGCTTCTTATTTGTGAGCAATACTGGCATAGATCTGGAATAATAATTTATTAAGTACATTTATTTTATAGGCAATTTCCAATGGTAGAATTTTTAATTGTTTTTTAATCATTAAGCCTTCCATTTTTTTCCTGCTAGCTTTTCTTCTCACAGGCATGAATATAATGTTATTATATATCTAACTTGTATCATTAAAAATGTTCTTATATTCATTTCTTTTAATATAGAAAAAAAACCAACCCCTGGGTGATTAAATGCTGCTGCATAGAGCTCACTGAGACTCTAATTACTGGATTTTTTATTTGTTTCTTCTCTTTTACAAACATCTGAATTGAGGCTTAAGATAACTGTGACTAAAAGAACATTTACAGCATAGTCTGGTTTCCAAGCTGGCATGATTTTATGACAATCCTTACTTCTTAGTGCATGACTCAGCTCTAATTCCTTGAGACAAATTGTAAGGTGAGAATCTAAGGTTTCTTTTTACATTTTTTAGCCTGTAGGTCCTGAAAAACATGAATGAAAATATTATGCAAGTACCTCCAAAACAAAACAGAAAAAGAAAAAAATATTCCTTTAACCAATTTTTTGAGTTGTTTTTTTTCCCAGTTAAATTGTAGGAATTTCAGTTCAGTTTTAATTACTGAATCGAATGTTTTGTTTCTCTATTTCATTGGTTTCACATTGTGAATGGGAGATACACTTCCAAAAAAGGCTTAGCTGGAGGACATGGGCAAAGTATTTATATCTTTCACAACCTAAAAAATGAAATAGATATCTTTCATATGCATCCATGTGTCTCTATATGCTTCTAATAATACATATTTTGAATATTATGTGCAAAGTTAGAGAAATGTATTTTTGCATGGATTTTTAATTTTTTTTTTAAAGATTAACAGGAACTGCAGTAAATATTCACATAAAATGGAGTAAAGATCATTTTCTTAACAAATTGAAAGTTACTTCAGTTTTTATTTGAAGAGAAGCTTCAGTAAGATTCTGAAACATAATGTAGAGATGAGGATCTCAAAGAAGAATGATAAACAGAATTGTCACAGATGTCAACACTACTAGGCAAGTATAGACACTAAAATGATAACTCAAATGATGAAAATACCATCAGAGTTTTTGTTAGCTTGTTTTTGTTTATTTTGTTGTTAAGCATGATGACTTTTTGGTTACTTCATTTTTAGTGACTTTCCCCACAACTCAGGATTACTGGAGAAATACTATTCTTAAAAATCTATATTATGACATTTTATTTTATGCATTGATTGATTTTGTTTAAAAAGAAAAATCCAGAAGATACTTTTGAACAAAAATAAAAAGCAGTCTGAACAGCATAAGCAGAAATAGCCAAGCAAAGAAATGATGGCACTGTATATTTTCAGGATTTATGATGATTTGCACAGTAACAAAATAGTTCAGAAATTAAAAGTTTGTTGTTTGTTTTAGCTATAAGTACAGGATAGTTTCTACTGACATACATGGTTTATTGCAGTTAGAATATAGTTCATTAATCAGTTATTAAATATAATATAGTCAATAGTAATGACTGGGGGGGAACAGTAAGACCAACTAATTAATTTTTCTTTGTATTAGTTTATCATGCAAGTAGAGACTGATTTCAAACTTTCTCTTCACTAAGAGTAATATGCTGAAACCATTGTGTCAATGTCGACATTGTGTCAATGTTCTTCAGTGGCACAGCTTTTGGGTACATGAGCATCTACATGACGTACCTTTAGAGCCATGTTTTCTACCCGGGCAGCAATGTCCTGCCACAATGAAGCAGCCCAGATGGGTATACCCCTGTGCTGCCAACTAATCTTCTTTCACTGTTGTAGCCACCCCCATAGGGAATTATCCAGGAGTCAGTATAGAGATAAAGTACTGGCCACTTTTCTCATTCAGCAATCTCTAGGGATAGTTGGATGGTTTTCAGTTCTGCAAACTGACTTGACTCCCCTTCTCCTTCTGTGGCCTCAATGACTTGTCATGTGGGACTTCACACAACAGCTTTCCACTTCTGATGGTTTCCTACCACATGACAGGATCCATCAGTAAACAAAGCATAATGCCTTTCATCTTCTGATAACTCCAAGTTTATATACTCAGCATGACGTCCCATGGTATGGAATACCTCTTTGGCTGGTTCAGGTCAGCTGACCTGGCTGTGTACCTTCCCAGTCTCTTGTGTCCCTCCAGCCCTCTGGCTGGCAAGGCCCAAGAAACTGAAAAGTCCTTGTTTTAGTACAAACATTACCCAGCAACAACTAAAAACTATCAGTCTGCTATCAGCATTGTTCTCACATCATAGCCAAAACACAGCACTGTACTAGCTACTAAGAAGAAAGTTAACTCCATCCCAGCCGAAACCAGGACAGCACATCATGCTGCTTGAAAAGCACTTGGACATCAAAGGTCTGAAAACATGCAATAGGTGCCATGCGACGAGCGAGGGGAGGCAAGCAGCCGACTCAATATGAGTGAGAAGGCAAGCTTCGATTTATTATGGCGCGATTATGTCTTATATACAGTTCCAGTTAATTATGCCTACAAATCATCTGCTGATTGGCTAAGCTCTAAAGGGTTACACTTTCATACGTCCTCCTATTTGCGGTTTCTGCGGATAGCTAACTACATATATTTTTTTTTCCTCTCTTGTCTACGCGAATTCCTCAAAGTTATTTACAACATTAGGCACAAGGTCAGCATGACCTTATCTCTCTTCCCTTATTAGCAAGCCTGGTAATTTTCCATTTCTAGCAAGTCTGGTAATTTCTCGCTGCGGCCTAGCTTGGTTCACTCCAGACTTATGTCAAAAGCTGTATCACACAGTCCTTCTATGGAACCGTGGCCGTTCTCTTTCATCCATTCTGCAACAGTGCCAGGTTATTATTGTTCCTGTTGTATACAAGTTGAAGAAATAGATTCACAGTCTTCCTTGTTAAGACAAAATGAAAAGCCCCTGTAGTCTGATAAGACTCGAGTTTAACATTGTAAGTTAAACCTGCAACAGCTGATACAATTTTTCTTGTTTACTAGGGTAAAAAATTCAGGAATTTCTAGCAAATATGCATTGCTTTAAGACACATAGGGACACTGGCAATGTATCAGGAGAAACAGAACCCTGGATGCCTAAAATCAAGTCTTAACATGTAAAGAATGACCGGGCTCAAGTATGTTGTTTGGGATGCACATTAGCAAATGAAAGATATACCAGACACTGCTGCTTCTTGATATGCAACCTTAGTTTCATCATAAATTTATTTCAGATACGATTATCATAGTATCTCTAAAAACCTGGAACTGGCCTCATTCACTCAGGACTATCCACAGCATTCCTTAGCTAATATTGCATCTGGTCTTGTGCACACTTTGAACCCTTCCTGCGGTGAATGAAGAGACGGGACGCAGCTTGATGCAAGCAAATGTCAATTTAATGTACAGAAGCACGAGGTTTTATACACTTTCAGAAGCTGCGCGTTTTAAACAGATTGGTTCTTGAAGCTAAGCCTTGCATACTAGGCAATCCCTGATTGGTGGTTAACTACCAGCAATTAACAGCAAGGTGTTACCTTTCCTTGGCGCCATCCGTCTCCCACTCCCCTGTGCTCTGTAAATATGTCTCATCATGTTAATTGTTGTCTAGACAAGCTCGAGCACATTCCCCTCAGCTAACTGATTGCCACGCATGGTCCTAGTTTCCAGCCTGCTCCTGCATCTCCCCCTTCCTGTTGCACAAAAAGAACCTTTGAAACCGAACGAGTAAAAACAAGGTATAAGTAATAGAACAAATAAAAAAGCAACTGAGACATATTATCAGTGTCAAAATAACCCACTGTCTCTGTTCCGTACAATTTTACAATTTCCCTTTTTTGTTTTTGAACAGCTAGTACCAGGTTTGCCATGTTCTGCAGGGCCCTTGCAAACATGACAGCAACCAAGGCAATAGCAAACAAACAATACTGCCAATTGAGTGAATGAATGCCAAAAAGGCTGACATTTTCTCAGATTTTGATAACATGTTGCTGCAATGGGGCGCCTAAAATCCACGCAGCACATACCATCCAAATCCTCACAGCCATGTCCTTGAACCAAGGACAAAAAGCAGTGGCAATTTTGACTCACATTCTGAACTGCCTAACAAACAAGGTGATTTAACTCTTTAATGCTTTCCCTGCTGTTACTCTGGATAAGAGAAGAACCGCTGCGACACGTTCCCATCATAGCCTCCTACTACATTAGCATCTACAGAAAGACAATTATCGACAAAGTGTAAACAATATCAGCTTCTTTTGGATTAACATTATACATAGGTGGAAGGGCACACCAAACAAGAACTGGTTCAGTCAAAAAGTTCGAAACATAGCATGCCTTCTCTGAACATACCTCTGGGGTCATTCCCTTCATTCCCTCTCTTTTTTATGCAAAGAGAAACACTTTTACCATAACAGAGAAGCCCCTATTTACATCTCTGAGCCTGGACACAAACCGCAGCTGTATGCGCCACCAGGCTCAGGGCAGAAATCATTCATGTAGCTACATAGCTATATATCTCTACAAGTATGCAGACACCTATTAAACACTAGATAACCATGTTTATCTTTCCTACCCTCCTTCACAATACCCAGCTGTTCTCTCATCTCTTGTTAGGTCAAATATTCTCCAGCTTCCTCTCCTATCTCTCTCTTCAGACATTCTCTATCCTCCTCTTTTTTGCTTGTTAATTGCGACAAGGCAAAGGTTGTGTGTAGGCTGGGTGACCATGACCCGATTTATGTTACAATCAACTAAACACTGAATACAGGAAAAAAGGTATGGGAGACATAAGGCAAACATCAATAAGGTGGTTAAAGATAATTATAATAAATCCTGTAATACTTTTGAGTCATGGCCCAAAGTTTCCCAGCCGTGAGAAGAGACCAAAGGCATCCCGCCCCTGGCTCTGTTGCAGATCTTTCTTTTAAGGCTTTTGAGTTTTGTATACTTTTGTAAATTAATTCACAGTGGTCACTCAGATTCACGTAACACATCCTATCAAAGTCTTCACACTTGTGTCCCTGTGCTAATAATAAAAATCAATAGCAACTCGGTTCTGTAGCAACATATGATGGACAGAATCAACATCAACATAAGCCAGAAAAAAAAATATAGTATTTGTAGTATTACTTTGTTTAGCAAGCTAGCAGCCTAATTTACTAAGCAAGTTAAAAGCGTGTACTATTCTTACAGAAGAGATTAGAGAAGCAAAAATGTGTTATGCTGCGTTCCAGAACTCAGCCTGAGAATTACAGTCTGCTGTGAGTTCTCCGTTACAATCATTTGACACATGTTGGGGTTGCGATTGTGAAAGTAGCCCATTTACAATTTTCATTGGCATTATCACAGCTAGTTGTTTTAAAAGCAACCCTTGAGCTTCCTGATGTTCGACTTGTTGCAAAATATTCTGAAGCCAATCAATAAAGTTAGTATTAAAGTTAGTGACTCTCTAGGACCCTGCAAGACTGTGGCAAGACTCCCGCATCCTGACTGCTTTAATAGCCATCTCCTTCAATTGCAAATAGTTGTCCCTGGGATACCTTGCCTGAGTCACAGAATCAGCACAATTATTTTCTCCAGCCAACTGCTCATAGTTAACAGCAATTCCCCGATTAAGGTTTTCAGTCAAGGCCACTACACATAGCTCACAAAAATCAGATAACCACATCATATACTGTATCAGTTAGTACCATACAAAGCAGTAACTTCCAATCATGCAGTGTGAGCGTATAAGGCTCTGCCATCACTTCAGGAAGGGACATAGCAAATGTATTATGAATCCTCCCTTCCCGCACTGCTTTGTTTAACTCTTTAAACAGCCAGATATTGCACAGGCTGCCACTCTGGAAGTTGATTTGGCTGGCAAAATACTGAACATGCCCTAGCGACTCCCAAAACCCATCACTTAAGTGTTTCCCACTTGCATTCCTGCCACCAGTCCCTCAGACTCCCTTTCACCCTCCCCAAAAATACCATCAGCGCAACAGGAGAGACGAGGGGGTGGGGAAAAGGTCTAGCTCCTTTTCCAGATCTATAGGACCTGGATCAAAAGGTTTATCAGTGTCAATAAAATCATTGTCCGAGTTGTCCTGTTCCCCTGCTTGCTCCTGTGTTGTGAGGGTCGCTGCAATCAGTGACAGAAGCTTTGGGGGCAGAGGAGGTGTGGACGGAATCGCCATCGCTGACGGTGTCTTGAGAAGAGTCGCGCTGTCAGTGGAATTTACAGCTTCAAAGTCTAAAAGTTTCTTGTCTGCTCACCTGTCTCGATGCAGGTTGTCTGCCTGGTCCAGCCAGCAAGACGATCGTTCAGCCAAGCCGTCTCCTCCGGAACGCAGCCCTCTTCCACGAGCTGTCTTTTTTCCGTCCTTATTCTTCCAAGGCTTCGGAACACCACCATAGGGGTCACCATTTGAGGAGACTGAGGCACGGACTCCCTGATCTGACTAGAAGACCCTTTATGAGTCCATATACGTCTCTTTCTGGGGACGAAGCCTGATTCCCCATTACGGATTTCCCACAGCTCACCTCTCAACTCCGGAGGGATTTCAGGCCGGCTCCTGCTTCCTTTCAGCAGATCATTCAAAGTTCTGTGGGATTCGCTGCAAGTCGCTCAGATAGGCGATTCGAGATCCCTTCACGTCAGATCCTTAAACGTATCACATCGGGGTCACCAATTTGCGGCAAATGAAGAGACGGGACGCAGCTTGATGCAAGCAAATGTCAATTTATTGTACAGAAGCACGAGTTTATATACACTTTCAGAAGCTGCGCTTTTTAAACAGATTGGTTCTTGAAGCTAAGCATTGCATACTAGGCAATCCCCGATTGGTGGTTAACTACCAGCAATTAACAGCAAGGTGTTACCTTTCCTTGGCGCCATCCGTCTCCCACTCCCCTGTGCTCTGTAAACATGCCTCATCATGTTAATTGTTGTCTAGACAAGCTCGAGCACATTCCCCTCAGCTAACTGATTGCCACGCATGGTCCTAGTTTCCAGCCCGCTCCTGCAACACAAGTTGTTTTTTCCTTGCTGCATACACTGAAAAAAAATTTTAAGATACAAAATGGGATAGACTCTTTATTTTGCCTGGGCAGAAATTGCAGAAAGTCAACTGTGGTTGCTTCATATTTATCTTTTCACTCCTGTTAAGTTTTAAGCCACAGCAAGAATATGCTGTAAATTAAAATGTGCATGCTCAGTGACAAACCAAAAGCTATTCTCTCCCAGAACAGATACGGCCCCCCAGGGTCCTCGATCCGGCCCCCGGTATTTACAGAACCCCCCGCCCCCCCGACGGGGGTTGGGGGGGGAACCAAGCAGCTGCAGATGACTGCCTGCCACTTCAACCGCGCGCCGGCCCCCTGTTTAAAAAGTTTGAGGACCCCTGCTCTATACTGAGATGGGGATAAAGGTGGTGAACTCTGCGTGATTTATAAACATTCATGGGTGATCTTCCCTGTGGTCCTAACAGAACAAAAATAAAATAACAAGCAACCTTTAGGAAATTTATCAATGATTTGCTTCAGGCAATACTGGGAATTTGTGGCAAAGACAGGAAAGGTTCTGGATCCTAGACCTCGGCAGCACTGCTTCATTGTTAATGACTGCACAGTTTCTTTAGACAGTGAAAGAAATCCTCTGTGGACTTCCTTTTGAGTCCTTAGATGTCTCCTACTCTCTTCAAGGCTGCTAGAAGAAAAAAGGGGAAGATCTGTGTACAAACTATAGCTTATAGTTACATAAGGAGTAATAGCATCATAATTAATATGCATAAGCACTTGTAATTAAGGCTTCATAGGCAATATTAATGTTGGTCTTCCTTATTTATCCTTGAGCTACCCACATACTCCATGTTCTTTAAGTAGGAGCATATCTAGTGCCATTCTATTTTGTAAAGTCATTCTGGAGGTCGCCTGTAATTGTATGTTCAATTCCTTAAACCCCTTTTTAGTAACGTTTGCTAATTTTTCCACTTGACCAGTTAACTTATAAAGCCATGCTCTGTTCCTATATGATGCTATAGGATTTAAAAGTGATTCAAGTGCCCAGCCAATTTTCACTCCTGTAGATGGTTCATTCCAATTATCATCATTTGTCTCAGATCTCTTTATTCGTTTCAGTTCTACATTTTCTAGGGATCCTCTAAATGGTGATTTCTTCCAAATCGGACACAATGTTGGCATGCCTAAAGTAATTTGTTTCACTTTACCATTTAATGGTAGATGAGTTTTCTGCAACTAAACAAAGTTCCTCTTCTAACTGTAAAAGTGCGGGTTAAATTGAGAGTATTCTTTAAACCTCGACAAAAACAACCATATTTTAAAGCAGCAGCCAAAGTTTTCCTTAGAAAAAGCAAATAGTTATACACATCTTGTTTTCCTTTTACATGTATGTTTAGATTTGGTTCTGGAGACTCATATGTTTTTCCATATAATAATTCATAAGGACTGACTGAGGTTCCACTCTTTGGCTGTACTCTGATTCATAATAATGCCAATGAAAGTGCCTGAGGCCACTTTAGACTGGTTTCTTGACAAATTTTACTTATTTGTCATTTCAAAGTTTGATTCATCCTTTCCACTTTCCCACTAGATTGTGGTCTCCAAGACGCATGTAAATCCCAATTAATACCCAATACTTTGCTAACACTTTGGACTACTTCAGCAACAAAGTGTGGGCCTCTGTCAGAGGAAATTCCAATAGGGACTCCAAATCTCAGAATTATTTCTTGTAATAACCACTTCACCACTTCTTTTGCTTGTGTAGTGCGACAGGGAAGGGCTTCTGGCCATCCTGTAAAAGTATCAACCCCTACCAGGATGTACTGGTACCCATTTTGTCTGGGTAATTCTGAAAAATCTACTTGCCAATAATCTCCAGGTTCTACACCAGATTTCAGCCTACCCATTTGAACCTTTTTCTTAATCACTGGATTATTTTTCAAACATACTTCACACTTTGCAGTTACCATTTTAGCTATTCCCAACATCTTAACTGATACTACTTGTTTTCATAAAGATGTTACTAAAGCTTCTGCTCCCCAGTGACATTCTTGGTGTCTCGCTTGAATTATCTCTCTCATCAAAAGGGGTGGAATTACTACCTGTCCATTAGGAGTTATGCACCATCCAGCTAAGTTTTTCTTAGCATTTAAGAACTGACCCAATTTGTCATCTTCCTCTGAATATCTCGTTTTTTCCCTAGGAAGGGTTACTGTTTTAGAAGGAATTATTGCCATTTGCAATGCTTGTTTCTTTGCTACCTTTTTTTTTTTTTTTTTTGCTGTTCTATCAGCTAAATTATTCCCAGCTATTATTTTTGTGTTCCCAATCTGGTGTGCCTTACAGTGCATGATTGCTACTTGATCTGGCTTTTGAACTGCTTGCAATAAACGTAAAATTTCTGTTTGATGCCTAATGTTTGATCCTTGAGAGGACAATAACCCCCTCTCTTTCCACAAAGCTCCATGGACATGCACTACCCCAAAGGCATATTTTGAATCAGTCCAAATATTTACTCTCTTGTCTTTGCTTAGCTCTAAGGCCCGGATTAAAGCAATAAGTTCCGCCTTTTGTGCTGATGTGGTACTAGCCAATGCTCCTGCTTCTATAACTGTAGTCTCTGTTGTTACCGCATATCCGGCGTATCTGACTCCTTGTTCCATGAAGCTGCTTCCATCAGTATACAATTCCCAGTCTGGTTGCTCCAATGGTACATCCTTCAGATCCTCACGACGGGAATAAACATACTCGATGTTAGCCAAGCAGTCATGTTCCAGTTGTCCTTCTTCCTGTATGGAACTTAAAAATACTGCAGGATTTACCAGGTTAGTTGTCTTTAGAATCACATCATCCTGTTCAGTCAATAACACCTGGTGCTTCATCATTCGGCTGGGAGACAGCCAATGTCCCCCCTTCTGTTCTAAGGCAGTTATCACCATGTGTGGAACATAGACTGTTATTGTTCTTCCCAAAGTCAATTTCCGAGCTTCTTGAATGAGCATCACTGTTGCGGCCACTGCTCGAAGGCAGTTCGGCCACCCTTTACTCACTGTGTCCAGTTGTTTAGAGGAATATCCGACTGGTCGTTTCCAGCTTCCTATCCTCTGGGTTAACACTCCCAGTGCAAGGTGTTGCCTTTCATGAACAAACAACTGGAAATCTTTGGTTAGATCCTGCAGTCCCAAAGCAGGTGCAGACATTAAGGCACGTTTTAACTCTACAAAAGCCTTTTGTTGTTGTGGGCCCCATACAAAGGGAGAATTCTTTTGGGCCTCATACAGCGGTTTAGCTATTAGCCCATAGTTCATGATCCAAAGGCGACACCACCCAGTCATTCCCAAAAATGCTCTGAGTTCATGAATATTTCTCGGCTCAGGTATACCACAAATAGCTTCTTTGCGATCTTTTCCTAATTGTCGTTATCCTTTTGAAATCTCAAAGCCCAGATATATCACAGTCTGGCAGGCTATCTGGGCTTTCTTCCTGGACTCTTTGTATCCATTTAGTCCCAGGAAATTCAAGAGGTCAATAGTCACCTGTATACAGGTAAGTCTTTCTTCTGTAGCAATCAATATATCATCCACATATTGTAAAAGTAAATGCCCAGGTCTTGATTTATCCTGTTTCCAGATTTCAAATTCCTTTGCTAAATGATTTCCAAAAATAGTTGGACTGTTTTTAAATCCTTGGGGTAATCTAGTCCATGTCAGCTGCATCTTTCGCCCAGTTTGAGGATTTTCCCATTCAAAAGCAAACAGTTTTCTGCTTTCCTTTTCCAAAGGTATACAAAAGAAAGCATCTTTTAGATCAAGCACTGTAAACCATGGATAAGTGTCCCTTAATGCTGTTAACAGTGTATAAGGGTTTGATACTACAGGATAAATGTCCTTAACTATTTGATTTACTGCTCTCAAATCTTGTACCAGCCTGTATTCACCCGATGGTGTTCTGACTGGTAAAATAGGAGTATTATACTCAGATTCACATTCCTCTAAAATTTTATACTCCAAAAATTTATCAATCAATTTCTTCAATTCCTGCCTCACTTCTGATTTGATTGAATACGGTTTAATTCTCACTGTTCCTGCGCCTTCCTTCAAATCTATTTTAACAGGTTCTGCTAGTTTTGATTTACCAGGAATATTTGTTTCCCATACAGTAGGGATCACTGCCAAATCCACCTCCGGTGGAATTTCTTGTTCCTTTACCTTTTCTTGTATCATCAGGATTTCTCCCATTTTTGACTCAGGTATTTTCAAGAAAAGTTCTCCTTCGTCAAAAACAATCTGTGCATTTAATTTGGATAACAAATCTCTTCCTAAGAAGGGTATCGGACATTCTGGTACATACAAAAAATCATGTGTAATTATCTTATTTCCAAATTTAAATTCCAGGGGTTGCAGGAATGGCCTGTTTTTGTTCCAATTTTTCCTTTACAGGTATTTAATAAAAAAAATGTTGCTCCTGTATCCACTCCCAATCTCACAATTTGAACATTTTTTTCCACTTTCTTATTATCAGAAGTTATAGCCATTACCAAATTATCTCTAATTGTTAGCTTACATTCATCCTGCCAATCCTTTCTTTGTCTTAAGTAAAAAAAAACAAATCCACATCTGGCATTTCACTCCATTTCCCTTCCCTTTTACAGTACAACATTAACTGCAGAATAGTGTTATAATTCAGTGTCCCATTCGTGGGCCACTTTTCCTGATTTTCCAATATATTTAGCGGCCACCAATTATTACAATACTCAATCATCTGGCTCTTTGGCAAATCCTCATATAAATCCCCCCAATGTGCCAACAAACATCCCAATGGAAAATTTTTGGGGATTTTGTCATTTAACACAAGATTACCCATGCTTTTACTTTTAAACAACCGAGTTAACTTAGATGCCATGATATAATCTCTCACCGTACAATACACAATTATTCAACTCTGTCACTCCGATCCGCGGATCCACACTCCACACTCGCTTTTGTGCTCAATTGCACGTCTCACCCTTACAGCCACAATCACACTTTCCCACAGTTACTTTAAACAAACATATAACACAATATTATACCTCTTAATTTTCTTCTTAATACACAAACACAAAACAACAAAACCAAAAACTTCTTCTAACTTCTTGTTAGAGGCACTGCCTTAGAGAACACTATAGCATATAGTTTCTCTTGTTTCCACTTTTGTCCAACCCTGCAATAGCTTTCGCTTGTGTCTTACGGGCAGACGCCTAGGCTTCCACTTCCACAAGGATCCTTTTAGTCCAACCCTGCGCAGCTTTCACTGTGTCTGACAGGCAGACTTACTCAGTGAGACTCAAACTCACTGGTGAGTCTCCAACCCACCCCTTACCATACACTTATTATAGTGGGACTCCCCCCCACTTTCTCTAGTGCACTTACTTACTTACTTTAGTGGGACTCCCACCCACTTACTACAATTAAAAAAAGAAGTGTCTTACAAAATATGCAGGGAACGTCGTGAAGAGCCTTACGGATCGGGGATCGATGGGTATCCCCGAGAAATCCTCGGTGCCGGCTGGAACCGAACAGGTCCCCGACTCCTCCGGTCTCCTTCAGCGAGGTCCCATCTGGGTCGCCAAAACTGTTACCGAAATCTCGGAATGAAGAACTTATCGACACCAATGTGACGTAGATAAGCAGACACTTCTTTATTGACGGCCGGGTACGTGAGTGAGTCCTCTCACGATCAACGCACGCCAGGTCTCAAAATCAAATACCATATATAGAACTTATTCATACATATTCATTAAGTATTCATACATAATCATGATATTTCCAGTAAATCATTAACATACTCTCCTCCTATATCCGATTATGCGCAGTAGAGCTTAGAAAGGTCTAGAAATGGGTCTGGGGTACGATTTGGGTAGGTGGTATATGAGTCGGTGGTCGCGATCTCCCCCTGCCGGAATTACCTTTTACTAAAGTTCACGGTTTCTTGGCATGCAACTACAAGCTGTTCCAGTCAACTCTTCCCAATTTCCATTAATCTCATATTCTGACATCTCAATACACTTTCTACATAGAGAAGACTGGTCAGATACAAAGAAACCTTTCAAACCCTAAGTTATTACCTAAGTTTCAACAATAATTCCAGCCCATTCTTCTGGCCTTGGTACAGGATGTACAGAGGGTCTCATAGCAGCTTTTACTGAGCAATTATAAGTTTCCTCAAAATATATTTTTATCCTTCTATATTTCTATTCTATAAAATAATTCTATAAAATCAAATAATCAATCAAATAAAGTCAATCAATCTTAACTTATTAACAAATCGATAACAATAGCATCATAATTAATATGCATAAGCACTTGTAATTAAGGCTTCATAGACAATATTAATGTTGGTCTTCCTTATTACTGAAAGTTTAGCAATCTAATCCTCTAGGTTTTTTGTTTGGGTTTGTGTTTTTTTTTGAGAGAAGTCAGTAATAGTAAAAGCAGGAAGGAAATAAATTCCAACCCAAAATGAAGAATTTACTAGAATTTATATACAAATTGTACTCCTGATATTCCCCTTTACTAGTCTCTCTCCACATTCAGCCTCTCCTATCTTGGAGACTGAGGGAGAGAGGTAGGAGCCAAATTAATTGATCTTCTAGGGAAACCTTATCTTTTAAGGCCATCTTTAAACATTACAGAGGGACAAGCAAGTTCTAGAGGAGCAAATTTTGGCCCCATCAAAGGAGTCCATGGTCCTAGTGTAACACTCTACCAACACATCTCAATGTCCTTACTTCCCAGAAGTCCTGTCCTGTATTTTCACCTGGAAGCACAATACCACCATCGCACTGAATAGGTGCATTTGGTATAGCAGCTGTAGTTCACTGAAATTATCACAGCAGAGCTGCTCTGTAGCAAGTTCCTTTGGGCAGGGTTTTATTTAGAGCAAAAGCAAGATAATAAAACTTTATTTACATCTCCAGGAAAAAGGTAAACTATTTATTGCTTGTGCCCCAGGACAGGAGCCCACTCTTGGAGTAGGCAGCCTATTGCTACTGGAGAAAGAGGAGGATTGGATGGTCCCTTCAAATGCAGAATTGAAGAGGGTCCCCGTGGAGGGTGGAGGCACCGCATGGTCAGCAGAGATTTTCAGAAAGTTCAAAACATAGCATGCTTTCTCTGAACGTGCCTCTGGGGTCATTCCCTTCATTCCTCCCCCTTTATATATATATATATATATATATGCAACCAGAGACATTTTACCGTAACAGAGAAGCCCATATTTACATCTCTGAGCCTGGACACAAACTGCAGCTGCATACACCACCAGGCTCAGGGCAGAAACCATTCATGCAGTTACATAGCTATATATCACTACAAGCATGCAGACACCTATTAAACACTAGATAACCATGTTTATCTTTCCTACCCTCCTTCACAATACCTAGCTGTTCTCTCATCTCTTGCTAGGTCAAATATTCTCCAGCTTCCTCTCCTATATCTCTCTTCAGACATTCTCTATCCTCCTCTTTTTTGTTTGTTAATTGTGACGAGGCAAAGGTTGTGTGTAGCTGGGTGACCATGACCTGATTTATGTTACAATCAACTAAACGCTGAATACAGGAAAAAAGGCATGGGAGACATAAGGCAAACATCAATAAGGTGGTTAAGATAATTATAATAAATCCTGTAATACTTTTGAGGCATGGCTCAAAGTTTCCCATCTGTGAGAAGAGACCAAAGGCATCCCACCCCGGCTCTGCTGCAGATCTTTGTTTAAGGCTTTTAAGTTTTGTATGCTTTTGTGAATTAATTCAGAGTGGTCACTCAGAATCACATAACACATCCTATCAAAGTCTTCACACTCGTGTCCCTGTGTTAATAATAAAAATCAATAGCAACTCGGTTCTGCAGCAACATATGACGGACAGAATCAACATCTGTTAATAAGCCAGAAAAAAAAATAGCAGTATTTGTAGTATTACTTTGTTTAGCAAGCTAGCAGCCTAATTTACTAAGCAAGGTAAGAGCATGTACTATTCTACAGAAGAGATTAGAGAAGGAAAAAAAAAAGTGTTATGCTGCATTCCAGAACTCAGCCTGAGAGTTACAGTCTGCTGTGAGTTCTGCATTATAATCATTTGACACATGTTGGGGTTGCGACTGTGAAAGTTGCCCGTTTACAGTTTTCATTGGCATTATCATAGCTAGTTGTTTCAAAAGCAACCCCTGAGCTTTCTCATGCTCGACTTGTTGTTGAAAAATATTCTGAAGCCAATCAATAAAGTTAGTATATGACTTTCTAGGACCCTGCAAGACTGTGGCAAGACTCCCGCATCCTGACTGCCTTAATAGCCATCTCCTTCATTTGCAAATAGTTGTCCCTGGGATACCTTGCCTGGGTCACAGAATCGTCACAATTATTTTCTCCAGCCAACTGCTCATAGTTAACAGCAATTCCCCGATTAATTTTTCATTCAAGGCCACTACACATAGCTCACAAAAATCAAATAACCACATCATATACTGTATCAGAGTTAGTACCATACAAAGCAATGACTTCCAATCGTGCAGTGTGAGTGTATAAAGCTCTGCAATTACTTTAAGAAGGGACATAGCAAATGTATTATGAATCCTCCCTTCCCGCACTGCTTTGTTTAACTCTTTAAACAGCCAGATATTGCACAGGCTGCCACTCTGGAAGTTGATTTGGCTGGCAAAATACTGAACATGCCATAGCAACTCCCAAATCCCACTTACATTCCTGCCACCAATCCCTCAGACCCCCTTTCACCCTCCCCCAAAATACAGTCAATGCATCAGGGAGATGCGGGGGGTGGGGGTGGTGGGAAGTCTGGTTCTTTTTCTGGATCTATAGGACCTGGATCAAAAGGTTTATCAGTGTCAATGGAATCATTGTCCGAGTTGTCCTGTTCCCGTGCTTGCTCCTGTGTTGTGAGGGTCGCTGCAATCAGTGACAGAAGCTTTGGGGGCAGAGGAGGTGTGGATGGAATCACCATCGACAGGGTGTTGAGAAGAGTTGCGCTGTCGGTGGAATTTATAGCCTCTTCTGGTTTAGCACCGATAGTAGAATTAGTCCACACTTGGCGAAGAGTAGTCAGAATTTGCCACCAAGGTGCTAAATACATTCCTGACACAGAGTTCCCCTCCACGGCAGCATCATACAATTATTTGCTGACCGCCTTCATTTCTTTCAAAGTCTCTAAAATCAACCTCCACATTGTGGAGAATTTTGCACTTTCTTTAGAGCCTGAACTAATGTCCTCCCACAGTGCTGTGCTGATCATATCCCATGTTGTTAACTCAAAAGCTGCGCTCACTGAGGGGATCAGTCCTCACTGCCGAGCCCATGACAGCGACTTTCTCAGGCTTCCCTCATCATAAGATAACCCTCTCTTAGAGAGGATATGTTGGAGGAGCTTCACCACTGACACTTCTTCTTCGCTTAGCGTGGACCCCATCTCCTCCCCATGCTTCGATGGCTGCTGCCGATACTTTCTTTTCCACTTTCATTGTTTCCAGGGTATTAATTATAGACCGCTATGTAGCTCCTAATGTTTTAGCTTCTTTTCCTTCTTTACCCCCCTCAATTGTACTATCCCAGAGTCAATTTCCCACTTCTCTCCACTCCGTGGTACTAAATAATAATGTGGGCTCAGGAATCTTAGCCTTTTTTCACGCCCAATGAACGAAAGCCTCTACATCTGTCTCCTTAGTGCTCTCACCTCTCTTAGAGAGGATACTTGTCAAGAGCCTAATTGCCATGTCCATTTCCATCGTGGTCTTACCTCGGCAGGGGTGCGTTCTGCAGCTCAGACACTGAACTCTGGACTATGCTTTTGCCTTCCAGGTTCCTCCTGCCTCCGACCCTCCAGCTCCCAAATCGGAATCCGAGTCTGATGCGCAGAGTCTTCCGCGTTTAGGTGAACCGCATTTAAGCCTCTTAAAGGGTCCCTGTTCGGGCATCAGAATTGAAGAGGGTCCCTGTGGAGGGTCGGCCAAGTGACGACAATCACGCCAATATGGTTACATGTCGAGCTCTCTTTATTCCCGAATTGTGCATCTTTTATGCCACCTAGCTGTTGTCCATGTGGCATCACACTCCATTTGATTGGTTCCGGCGTGGTGCCCACACGCTGCTCCCCCCTTGTGCAGACATCCTGTTTTTTCTCATCTTTCCGTCCAACTCTCTTATCTCTCTGCGAATACACAGTTTCTTTGTCTCCTTTGGCCTTGCACGTCCTTCACAACACCTGCAGCTTGTTAGGGCTGCGGCCTATTATTACAACCAAGTTATTCGGTCTGCTATTACAGCAAAGTTACTTGGTCTGGATTGCTCATAATATGTCCGTTGTCTTGCAGCCACTCCACACAGAATCCTAATTTGTTCCTAGGATTGTTTGGGCTGAAAAACATCTCAGCTGGTGGGACCCACTGTGGACATGGAGGGTGGTAGAGAAAGGCCACAGTGAACCTGTCTCTAAGATCATTCAGTATAAAAGTCCAAGATAAGGTGTCCTGGTTTCAGCTGGGATAGAGTTAACTTTCTTCTTAGTAGTTAGTACAGTGCTGTGTTTTGGCTATGATGTGAGAACAATGTTGATAGGACACTGTTGTTTTTAGTTGTTTATGGGTAATGTTTATACTAAATCAAGGACTTTTCAGTTCCTTGGGCCCTGCCAGCCAGAGACCTGGAGGGGCGCAGGAAATTGGGAGGGGACACAGCCAGGACAGGTGACACAAACTAGCCAAAGAGGTATTCCATACCATATGACATCATGCTGAGTATATAAACTTAGGGAAGAAGAAGGAAGGTGGGGACATTTGGAACGATGGCGTTTGTCTTCTCAAGTAACCGTTACGCGTGATGGAGCCCTGCTTTCCTGGGGATGGCCGAACACCTGCCTGCCAATGAAAAGTAGTGAATTAATTCCTTGTTTTGCTTTTCTTGTGTGCGCGGCTTTTGCTTTCCCTATTAAATTGTTCTTATCTCAACCCATGAGTTTTACATTCCTTTACAATTCTCTTCCCCATCCCTCTGGGTGAGGGGGAGCAAGAAAGCAGCTGCGTGGTGGTGCTTGGTTGCCGGCTGGGGTTAAACCATGACATAAGGAAAGGCTCGTATCTTGTCAGACATGATACGACAGGCAGTGTGCTTTTAGACCTTTTGTGAATTAATCACTGTGAATCCTGGATGTGTGTGTGTCTCAAATCAAAGCAGGACAGTTTAAAGTTTTGTTCTTAGATGTGATTTATTTATTCTGCATTAGATATAGGTTATTTTAGTAGGACAGACCAATTCAGTTACTGTGGAACATGCTAACAATTGTGACCCAATTCTTTAAAAAATGTAGACACTTTTGAGATACTCTGTGATTTTGTGTGAGGTGGACACTGATTCTGTTACATCAATTTTACAGCTCTCAGTCAAGGAAGGCAGTGCAAGAAATAAATTAACACAGAGACAAAAGTCTCTTCCTCTAGAATGGGCATTATCTGATAATAATTGAATTTTCACTGATGTTTTGTAGGTATCTAAATTCTGTCTTACTTTATGCACTAAATGCATTCACCAACTTCAGTGAATTCAACTGTAAATCTGTCCAAAGATTTGCAATACACCAAATAATTATAATTTCTTTGTGAAATTCTAATTTTAGATATACTTTACATTAATTAACTAGACTGGACAAGCACTTTGGTTATGTCCTTATGACTTCTTTTAGGCCTTTTTATTTCTTCTTAATAAACTAAGCATTAAATTGAGCCAACAGCTGACTTGGGTGTCTCCTTTCTTGCTTGACATAGTTATCTTTAGAGTTTAATAAAGATGAAACTTTAGAATTTTCTTTATCAGAAAGAAACAATTTGTTAGCAATCATCCTCTGCCATAGGCTCCCACTGGACTTTAGACGTTAAATAAGTTAACCTGCAGCATCAGAAAAAACACCATGGATTTATATAATTGAATTGATTTTTTATATAATTGAATAATTTATTATATAATTTAATTAGATTTATATAATTGAATGGCAGGCCTAAAATTTATTACTTATTACCACATCAATTTTTTTCTTTCTACTTTCCTTTCTGTCTTTTTCTTCACGTCTAGTAAAACCTAAAGTCCTTGGGAAAATGAGGGGGGTGGGGGGAAGGAAGAGAAATATTTATACTGACATTTTAGAAGGAATATCATATCGTCTCTCTACATTTGAAGAAAAAATCCTTTATATATGACCTGATATTTTTTTTTCTGTAGCAAAGTTAACAAAAACTTTTACCTTCATTGTCCAAAAATATGTTCAGTGAGTGTTCTATGTATTTGGCATGCAAGCCTTTGTTGCACCTATTAAATCAATATGCTTGTTGCGCTCAGCCATACTGGGATTCTTTTTATGACTTCTTTTATTCTTCCCTCAGAGAAAGGAACATCCCTCTCTTGGCAATTCTTATTCTCTGAGCTTGGCTCTTGCAAGTGAACATCTTCCTACTAATAGGATGTTCAGAAATTAATACCAGATTCCAGACACTGTTACATGGATTTGATGTTTTGATGTTTCTTTGAAAGTGAAATAGTTGTCTGTATTGGGTTTGCGTGGCAAGGTTTTGGTAGCAGGGGGGGCTACAGGGGTGGCTTCTGTGACAAGCTGCTAGAAGCTTCCTCTGTGTTGGATAGACCCAATGCCAGCCAGCTCCAAGACAGACCTGCTGCTGGCCAAAGCTGAGCCAATCAGCCATGGTGGTAGCATCTCTGTGATAATATATTTAAGAAGGGGGAAATAAAACCTGTGCAACAGCAATTGTAGTCAGAAGAGAGGAGTGAGAATAACAATTCTGCAGACACCAAGGTCGGTGAAGGAGGGGGAGCAGGTGCTCCAGGCACCAGAGCAGAGATTCCCCTGCAGCCCATGGTGAAGACCATGGTGAGGTAGGCTGTCCCCCTGCAGCCCATGGAGGTTAACAGTGGAGCAGACATCCACTTGTAGCCTGTGGTGGATCTCACACTGGAGTAGGTGGATGCAACCAAAGGAGAATGTGACCCAGTGAAAAACCCGTGCTGAAGCAGGCTTCTGGCAGGACCTGTGGAGAGAGAGGAGCCAGTTCTGGAGCAGGTTTTCTGGCAGGACTTGTGACCCTGTGGGAGACCCATGCTAGAGCAGTCTGTTCCTGAAGGACTGCACCCCATGAAAGGGACCTGCGCTGGAGCAGTTTGTGAAGAACTGCAGCCTGTGGGAAGGACTCCCATAGGAGTAGTTAATGGAGAACTGTCTCCTGTGGGAGGGACCCCACGCTGGAGCAGGGGAAGAGTGTGAGGAGTCCTCCCCCCTGAGGAGGAAGGAGCAGCAGAGACAATGTGTGATGAACTGTCTGAAACCCCCATTCCTCATCCCTCTGCGCCTCTGGAAGGGAGCAGTTAGAGAATTTGGGAGTGAAGTTGAGCCCGGGAAGAAGGGAAGTGTGGGGGTAAGGTGTTTTAAGTTTTTGTTTTTATTTCTCATTACCCTACTCTGATTTGATTGGTAATAAATTAATTTACCCAAGTCAAGTCTGTTTTGCCCATGACAGTAATTGCTGAGTGATGTCCCTGTCCTTATCTCGACCCATGAGCCTTTTGTTATATTTTCTCTCCCCTGTCCATTTGAGGAGGGGGAGTGATAGAGTGGCTTTGGTGGGCACCTGGTGTCCAGCCAGGGTCAACACACCACATTGTGTTATTGCAGTATAATAAAAATGCAAAGAAAAAACCCAGGAGAAACAAAATGCAACATAATTTTGAAGAATTGTGATAATCTGTTCAAGCTTCTACTAGGTTTAAGTCACTTTGTATGATTTTTCTGATCTAAATAATCTTACTGAGACTAAAATCCCCATTTTGAGATAATAAAAAAAGGCCACCAACACATTAACTGTTTTCTCCAAGGCTTCTGGTGAAATCTGTGGCAGGTCAAGGTCTGAATGAGGAAATCTGCAGAAAACATTGAAGAAGCAGAACTATTTTTAGGTCACCTAAGGTAAAGAAGGCTGAAAAATAGAACCACTTAATCCAAACATGAAAAAAGAATATGCAGCAAATCTAGGGGTGCTGCAGAGCAGCCCTCCAGCCAGCTGCCCCCCAGCCCCCAGCCCCTCCCCCCCCCCCAGCCCCCCTCCCCCTCCCGACTGTGGGCTCCCACTGCTGCAGGCACCTACTCAGTGCCACTGCATTTCTAGGAGTGCAATATCAGCAGGACTAATGGTTCTCCATTTTATTACTGTAATTTTTTAATTACAGTCTGTCTGTCACCATCCCAGCAGAGGACTACAAAAATGATTAGGGGACTGGAGCATCTCCTTATGAGGAAAGGCTGAGAGAGCTGGGCCTGTTTAGCCTGGAGAAGAGAAGACTGAGAGGGCATCGTATCAATGCATAAAAATATCTGAAGGGTGAGTGTCAAGAGGATGGGGGCAGGCTCTTTTCAGTAGTGCCCAGTGACAGGACAAGGGGCAATGGGCACAAACGGAAACACAGGATGTTCCATCTGAATATGAAGAAAAACTTCTTTACTTTGAGGGTGCCAGAGCACCAGGACAGGCTGCCCAGAGAGGTTGTGGAGCCTCCTTCTCTGGAGACATTCAAAACCTGCCTGGACGCAATTCTGTGCAACCTGCTCTAGAAGAACCTGCTCTGGCAGGGGGTTGGACTAGATGATCTCCAGAGGTCCCTTCCAACCCTGACCATTCTGTGATTCACTTAAATAATTCCATAATTGTGTCTGTGCTTATTTTCCATAAGATACCTTTTCTCTGGGCTCTAAATATTGAAGTACTTTCAAACACTTTTTAAAAAACACTTTACCTAATTTCCTCAAGAAATTCTAGAACACAGTTTTTCTTTCCTGGGTGAGCTTTGATCAAACTATCTCCACTTCTTTTTCTTCAGCACTACTTTCTGAGCAGTATTTGGACACTGGGATACAGAACCCACTTACATTGAGTGTGAGTATATAACATGTATTTACTGTAATTCATATTGCTATTAATTTTTGAATGTTGCTTATTTTAAATGTATTGGAATGAAATCTCAAAGCATTTCAAAACGTTTATCTAGCATTTTATAAAATTATGCAAACCACCCATCAAGCATACTGACTAATCCTAACTAAAATGCAGCTCCCCTAAGGTGGAATGCCTTTCTTTCAGGAAAAACTAAAATAAAAAAATGAATATAAGATCATGGTTGAGAAGTACACTGCTTCCAGAGAAGGAAAATCCAATTCACTGAAAGAGCTCAGCCTCCTATTTCTGTGAATACAGTCGGATGCCATAATCAGAAGTGGCCAAATTACTTATATATTCTTTCTCAATTAGTGGTGTGATGAAGCAAGTATGTAGGAAGAGGTAGTTCCTCAGACCTCTAATATTTAAATCAGTACCCTGCAGTGCCACTGAAAGCACATAGAATCCAGAAAATAGGTATAAATGGTCCCCAGGCCTAACACTGCTATGCATCAGGAAGCTTCCTGAAAAACATATCCTACTAAGGATTGTCAAATATATACACAATGATGATAACCACTTGGTGCAGTCACAGAAGATATGGTTACATGTACCCTGTGCTTAGTGGTAGATATCTTCAGAAAAGAGTGCCCTAGCCAGATGTTGGCAGGAAAAAGCAGTCATGGTTACTCCTAGCTACTCTCCCATCTCAGAGAATGATAGCAGAGAAGGAGGTTCCAAAGAGCCAGGAGGTGTGATCTTTATGACAAGAGAAGGTTACATTCTTCAGCATCACCCAGCTCATAATTATTAAGCCTTTTGCACAACCGAGCTTAAACCAACCTGTGCTCAAAAAGTGTGTCTTCCAGAAAATGGATAAGGGCCATGGACAGAAAAGTCCAAAAAGAATCCTGCACATAGAAGATAATATGTGTACACATAGACATCTACAAGAAATCAAGGTCAGTTTCAGAGGAGAGTGGACAGGAGACAGCTGGATAAGAAACTGTAGTTGTCTTTTTAGGTTAGGTGTCTTCCAGTGTTGCTCTAGATTCCCTATGCCATAGAAAGATCCATGAAAAGGAGACATAATCATATTTGACAAGCAACATTTTTTTCTCACACTGTTGTAAAATTCCTTTAATTGCAATAAAAAAATGCTGGCAAAAAATCACATATAAATTCTACTTCCACAAGAATTTGTGTTAAGATATGTTAGCAGCAATTATCACTTAAATCATGGCATGTATTGTTTAAAGCTTAAAAGCTCAACGTATTAAGAGCTTCAGGGTTCTAAAATTTTTGTACTTTGCTTTTTTGAAATTGTTGCATTGAAATCCTTTCCACTTCAGTTCTTTCCATTTAGTTTCTTTACATACTAGGTGTTTGGGGCTTTTTTGTATTGTTTATTTAGTTTAGAAAATTTGACAAAAATTTAGTTGCTTTCACTTCCCTAGACTTCTTCTAAATGTATTAAGGTCCACTTCATGATTTGGGCTCTGGAAATCCTGGGTGCAGCTTTGTACATACAAGGAACAGTATTTAAAGGGAAACAAAAAGGTCAAGAACCTGACTTGGAAAGATGTTGAGGCTGGAATATCTTGAGTGTATGGGCCCATACTGTATTTTATTTAAGCCTTTTAATAATGACTGTAGACCCTGAGCACATTCACTGAATAAGTGGTATGTCCAGAAAGGTAATTCTCGTCACTAGTCCAAAACAATTTATAATCTATAATAAAGGATCATTTGGGGCTTATTTTTCTTGATTTTTTATATTATTTTAATGCTATATTATATTATTATAATGCCTAATAACAATACTTGAGGGCTGCCTGATGCTCTGCATTATAAAACTGTGTTTTCTTTTTATCATTACTAAATTCTGTCCAGTGGTGCTGAAATTTTCCTTCTGATTTTTTTTGAGGGAAAATGGGTCAACTGTTGATGAGAAAGTGGCAGAGAAATGTATATTTTTTCATATTAAAAAAATATCTGGAAGCTGTTTTGTAAAATTTTCTAGTGATTCATATTTTGCAGCAGAGACGTAGAATTTAGTCAAGTGTCTGCAAAATGCTTTTTTTGCTGATTCTGTGAATATCTTCATAAATTTGAAAAAGTTATAAGCTTAGGCCAACCTTAAGTCAGTCGCCTCATGTATCTGCATTATTAAAAAATTATTAAGTGATATTCTATTTTTTAAAAAAAACCACATTCCTACCTTGCTGAAGGTCTAGGTGGGCTCTGAGGAACAAGAATCTGTCAGTGGGATACTTGTCTTATTCAGTGCAGAAGGTGGTTACTGAATGAGACAAAGGTGCTTTTATCATCAAGAATTGGAAATATTTGCACAAGCTGCAGAGCACCTGATGCTGAACTAGTCACACCAACTTTATCATATGTCACTAATTACATGTTTCTCAGTCTTGGGGTATCCACTCTGAAAGGCTGTTGCTTGAGCTGTGTGGGCATCAGCACTTAAAAATACAGATGAATTCAGAAAATCTGAGCAGCTACTAGATGGATCAGAGGTCCATCAAATCCATTATGTCTCTAGTAGTGGCCAAAAGTGATTGCCAGTGGAAGAGGGTAAGACCAAGCAAGTAGAGGTGACATATCCTGAGAGTATCCCAGCCCATCAGCATTCTTTCACCCTTTCATGGGAACTATGCTTCGAATATATGAGTCATTATATTGTAGATCATAAAACTGAAGTCCTAGACATCTGTCCTGGTTTCGGCTGGGACAGAGTTAATTTTCTTCCTAGTAGCTGGTACAGTGCTGTGTTTTCGATTTAGGATGAGAATAATTTTGATAACACACTGATGTTTTTAATTGTTGCTGAGTAGTGTTCATACTAAGTCAAGGACCTTTCAGGTTTTTAGGCCCTGCCAGCGAGAAGGCTGGAGGGACACAAGAAATTGGGAGGGGACACAGCCAGGACAGCTGACCCAAACTGGCCAAAGGGATATTCCATACCATATGATGTCATGCTCAGTGTATAAACTCATTGGAGTTGGCTAGGGCGAGCAGGATTGCTGCTTGGGGACTGGCTGGGTATCAGTCAGTGAGTGGCGAGCAATTGTATTGTGCATCACTTGTTTTGTGGGTGGGGTTTTTTTTTGCCTTGAGTTTTATTTCTCTGTCTTTTTGTTATCTCCCTTTTCATTACAATAACAATAATAATAAAAAACAACTTTATTTCAATTATTAAACTATTCTTAACCCTAGCCCACGGGTTTTACTTTTTTTTTTCTCCCGATTCTCCTCCCCATCCCACCAGGGGAGGGGGGCAGTGAGCGAGTGGCTGTGTGGAACTTAGTTACTGGCTGGGGTTAAACCATGACAACATCTCATTTTGGATGTTAAATATAGGGAATACTTTCCGGTTAATCTCTGTGTTTCAATTTTCCTTGTGTCAAGTAAAGATGATAATACTTCTTTATATCACATGGGTGATATACAAATTAATCATCTCTGAGAAGCAGTAAGGTATCAGTGATGAACACCATAGAAAAGCCAATGAAAACACTATAACTGCTTTCCCTATAAGTCTGAACAGCAGGTTGTCAATGAAGTACATGACCCTATAATGAGCAGCAAGAAAATAATAGAATACTGAATATCTCATGAATTTAGTTGCACTCACTCTGTGCACTCAGTGTAAGTAAAGTCTTTATCAAATTATTTATGCACAAGATTAAACCAACATTCCCAAGTCATCATAATGATAGCTTTTCCTTCTCTTGTGCTTAACTTTTTAAATCATCATAACATGCATGTGAGGTTATCGTGTATATGTTTGTGCATATGTTGGAGAGATGCTTTCTCACATAGCCAAATGTTGCGGTTCAGGTTACGGTGGTGAGGCTCCCTTCTCCTTATCCCAAACAGCTCACCTTTCCCAGTGAATCACAGGCTCTCCCTGCCTGTCTCAGCTATGTTGGGCACCACCATCACCACCTCACACAGGGCACCAATTGTCACCACACAGGTAAACTAGCAAGCTGCAACAAGGCTTTACTGTTGGTCAGATTCTACTGTCCATAAGTCCAGCTACTGCCATTACAGGCTATTCTCCGCTATCCACATTGTTTCTCCAGCTTCTAAAGGACATACCACACTCCTCCTCTCTGCTTCATCCATACCTCTTTCATCCAGACCTCCTCCCCCACCTCAGTGCCATTTAACCATTTTGTGGAAACAAGCTACAGCTGCACATCGTCCATGTTAATTAACCCACTGCCTTTGAAGCAAGGCCACAGCTGTATATTATCAATGTCAATCAACCCACCTTCATTCTTCTACAGCTAAATCTCTCTAAACTTTTGCTTTTGCCATTGTTTTTCTCCACTTTTCTTTTTCAGCCTACTGTAGCACTATCAACAGCCGTTACTAGTAGACCAGCAGATATTTCAGACTTCAAATGCAGTGTTACAGATTTGCTTTCTAATGGTTAGTATGTGGATGAAGAAGTGTGAATTACATTTTAGTTATAACGCGTGTTTGATTAACTTCATCTTCTATAGACTTAAAGATCATTAGAACGTCTCATTCATAGTCTTGTTATGATTAACTACTATTGTAATGTAAACATGTTCCCACTTAAACCTCTTGTGCTTCTATATTGTCTACAAAGTTTCTGTTAGTCACTGTAAGATCCCTATTGTGCACATGAATGTTGGACTCTGAAAGCAAAAGCTATAAAACTATAAATACAATGCTTTAGCTATTAATAAAATAAAAAAACATATTGTGAGGTGTAAAATTACTATACATATTAAGTAACTCTAATTTGGTAAAATACCTAAATGAGGAGAAGTCTAAGAGTTCTCAAAAACTATTCCCAAATTAACTAGAAACGAGTAAAAACAAAACATTAGCTGCTACAGTCTTCACAGTGACACACACAGAGCTAAGCTAAGCATGTCTCACCAAAGAAATTAGTCTTTCTCTGTGGAGGAATGCAGTAACAAAAATATCAGTTTACACTCTTTACTTATAACAAGGCATTTCCCCCAGTATTAAACATACTTAGAAGCAGATTTGATGTAGTGGGTTGAAACAGGAACTGAAAAAAATACAATTTTTATAAATGTGAGTGATCTGATAAACCAATGCTGTTAAAAATCACTGTATATTGCAAAACAAAATCAAACATTCTCCTCACAGAGCAATACCAAAGTGTTTTACTAAAATTTCCAACTCAGCCTGCCCCATACAGAAATATATATATATAGAACTATCAATACATTCAAGAGCAGTTCAGGCTTTTCCCATCGATTACAGAGTTATCTGTAAGTGTAAGCCAATTCCAGAGAATTAACTTTGTGCTCCAGTTCACATTAAGAATTTGAAGGGGGACCAGACTGATTGCTTACTGCTGTGCTTGTCCATCAACCATCCTCCTTTCTGGAACGGCTTCTCTGCTGCCATTCTCCATCAGGCAAACTGTGCTGCCTTTCCTCATCCTTTCTGAAAGCCCTCCTTCTAACACCAAAGGATTGCATGTTTAAACTACCAAAAGCATTGCAAAGTTTGGTCAAATCATAACAATTGAACTACAGTTTCTTAGGATAAAATTATTAGAATGACATCTGTTTACAAATAGAAAAAAACCAAAGTGAATCAAATGCATAAGGGCATCTTTTGAATTAATTTCCAGTTTTCAGGAAAAATTGTGTATGATTTATTTTACTTTGTGCAAAAAAACCTGTTTGGCAACTTGATTCCAAAAGTCTCTTTTCTTGATATCAGTGTCATTACTAAAATTGGGACAGGACATGCCATAATTGATGGTGCCAAGGAGGTAATTATATTACTCTGGAAACATTACAAAATGTGCAATCCAACAGACCAGTCTCCAACTATTTTTCCCTGATATCTGGTTATTTCATCCTGTACAGTGTTTCCAGGAGAACTGACAATTTTGCCAAAGTCCTTTTCAAGCAGTTCATTTCAGCAAGACTCAACTTACATGTCCAAAGCTCGGCTAAGCCAATCACACGTGGCTGTGTGGTTATATGCCCTCCCCAGCTGGCACCACTGTAGATGCACCATCTATCATACTGTCTAGTCTATAATTCTGGAGCAGAACTCATGGTCAAAGTCTTTGGTTCTCAAGGAGAAACCTTAAGTAGATGTTGGGCTCCCCCAGGCAGATGAGGGAAGGACACTGCTATTTTACTATATAAGCTATTAGGAAATCCTTTGTTTCGTTCTTTTCCTTTGCAGAAATGAAGTAGGATAAGTGGATTAAAAAAACCCGGTTCTTTCACTGGATGAGTCATCCTGAGTGAATCATTTTATCCCCCTCTGTGCTTCCATTTCCCTAGCTGCAAAATGGGTAATTTGTAATGTGCTAAGAGATCTGGTCATAATAAAAAAAGGATTTTGTAAGGGCTAAGATTGGTATTACTGGGGGTAGTAGGAAGAGCAGCAGAAATATCAGAAACACTGCTTTTTAAGAACCTATCAAGAGTGGATTTGAGTGGGAAAGAAAAATTTAGAAATTTTACTGCTTTTATCATAGGAAACGTGAAGGAATAGGAAAAATAGAAAGAAAGATAAGGTGTCCTGGTTTCAGCTGGGATAGAGTTAACTTTCTTCTTAGTTATTACAGTGCTGTGTTTTGGCTATGATGTGAGAACAATGTTGATAGGACACTGATGGTTTCAGTTGTTGCTGGGTAATGTTTATACTAAATCAAGGACTTTTTTAGTTCCTTGGGCCCTGCCAGCCAGAGACCTGGAGGGGCGCAGGAAATTGGGAGGGGACACAGCCAGGACAGGTGACCCAAGCTAGCCAAAGGGGTATTCCATACCATATGACATCATGCTGAGTATATAACCTTAGGGAAGAAGAAGGAAGGGGGGGACATTTGGCATTATGGCGTTTGTCTTCCTGAGTAACCGTTACATGTGATGGAGCCCTGCTTTCCTGGGGATGGCTGAACACCTGCTGCCCATGGGAAGTAGTGAATGAATTCCTTGTTTTGCTTTGCTTGCATGCACGGCTTTTGCTTTCCCTATTAAATTGTTCTTATCTCAAGCCTTGAGTTTTACATTCCTTTCCAATCCTCCTCCCCATCCCTCTGGGTGAGGGGGAGTGAGGAAGCAGCTGCGTGGTGCTTGGTTGCCGGCCGGGGTTAAACCACGACACTTGCTTATTTACTTGCTTTGGTACTGTTACTTTCCAAGGCCTTCTCATCATTAAAAAGGCAGTGGAAGAAGACATTAGACCTGGTATTCCTGTAACATTTGGAAGCAAATGGATGGAATAATGGCAAAAAAACCCCAAATCAAACAAACAAACCAAAACACAACAGAGAAAGAAAAAAAATTATTAATTTTTTTGTGAAAAAAAATATCTGTATAAATCTGTAAAACATCTGTATATTTTTAAAATTAATTAACTATTATGTTACATGATAATGTTTGTGATTGTGTCTATGTTGCATCATTTATGGAAGCCTGGATTTATTTTCCAAGCAGCTGCAATAAAGACTATTGCACAAGAGCCGACTCTGTAAAGCTAAATTTCAGGAAATGAGGCCTATTCTTTGGCTTCAATGAATACAAAATCTGAGGCTACTTTAACATGAAAAGAACTATGAGATAAGTTTGAAACCAGACACTGGTCTTGAGCTGCACAGAGATAGTACAGCAATGTCAAAGAGGTTCAGAAGACTGCTCTCAAAATCATTATTCACCGAGATTAGTATGATAAAATCCGTAACATGATATAGAATATTCACACACTTAGAGAGGAAAAGCAGCATGCAAAGGTGGAATGGACTGGATGTGTGTGGAGGAGGGGGAAGAAATACAACAAAGGATCCTTATCCTGCAAGCATCTTTTTAAGCACATAAATATCTCTAGCAAATAAAATTATATTTACCAATACTTTTCATGAAAGATTGAAGAAAATGGATGTGCTCATGTGCAAAAGTATATCCTAAGAGCTGATAGCCCTTAAATTTTCCTCTCCAGTTAAAAAAACTGCATTGGATTTTTAAATAATATTATTTTTTTTATTATTATTGTATTTCAATAGTCTCTTCCAAGTAGTTTTGAACTGGAAAAGAACTTTTTCTTCATTTTTTCATTCTGAATTTCTAAATTCAAATGAATATTTAAATTAAAATAAAAACTTATTATGAAGAAAATCCCCAAGCATTACCATGACCAATATCTGAAACAAAAAAAAAGTGGAGAAGGCAGAGAGATCTATCTTGATAAAAGAATTACAGTGTTTTGCTTTCAATTACAAGGAATTATACTGGACTTCTATTTCTAGTACCAGCAACCAATAAGAAAATAACTACTGGTTAGGAAATGAATCAATTTTAGGTGATTAAACAATATGTTCTGAAAAGCTACTGGAAACTGAAAAACTCATGCTTCCCACCTGTCTAAAACCACAGCATAAACACAGAGTTATATTTTACTATTGAAATGAATAATTGTGAGAAAGTGGCACAATATCATTAGCAAAGTCATAAGGTCATCTTACTGACACAGGGGAGAATGCATTTATGAGGTGGAAAAGTTGCTTGGACAAGATTAAAAGCTGTTATGGCTTTAAAAAGATGTCATTTCCTAGTTATTAATTTCCAGCCTTTACCAAGAATGGAAATTCCAAAAAGAAAAATACATTGCTTCACAGCTGTGAATTCCTTGCTTGCCAAAAATGCAAATGTAATTATCAAAGACAAATGATGGCACCATTGATAAATATGAGTAAAGACTTCATGGAAATGTAGACCTATAGAGCTGAAAGTCAGTTTCATTTGGAAGGGCTGTCTGTGCATGTGCATAACAGTGAGCACATAAGTTATAAACTGATTGGTACCAAGAGGAATGTAGTTGTAAGAGAGAAAGTAATTTTAATAGGCAACTGTGGCATTTGAGTTGCCACAAATGCTAAGATTTTATGAAGGTAGTCACCACCACTACTATCAGGGGTTCAAAGAACACTTCCCAACATTTTTCCAGTTCAAATCTCTGGCCTTTAAAGAATGGAAAACATATGTCAGCAATTAAGTCAATAATCACAGTGTTACTAAGCATAAAAACAGTTCCTACACCAATATCGACAGAATCACTTTATACATTTTCTCAAATGTCTTGGGCCCTACATGGCATTGAACCTAACCAGTCATTGCAGTCATACTGAAACCTAGGTAAGCATGGGTCTTTAGTATGGAATTCAGAGCAGATGGTACTGAGGTGACTATCATGGGACAAGAGTGACATTAAAGACCAAACCAGATGTTGGCTTAGCAAGCATTTCCAAGAGGATATATCAAAAAATAAACTTCTGCAGACTAGACTGGAAAGGGCACAGCTTCAGTATCACTGAGCCAGCCACCATAATTTTTAGGTTCATTAAAGGAAGGGCATCTGAACAATTTGCTTCAGAACTAACACAGAATAGGTTGAACTTTCAGAAAGTAATGCCTAATACTGATAATCAGGTTTGAACCAGGGGTCCCATTGGCTTTGACCCATGTGTTCAAATACTATACCTTCAAAAAATATTCTAACTTTTAAAAGATCCTTTATGCTGTGTATATTTTCACATGAATATTGTAAATTTTTTTTTGTCTGTGTGTATCACTCCTTGGTTCTTGAAAGATTTCCTCTATATGTGGGTGCAAATGAAAGACTGATATTGCAGGGATTTCCTGGTAAAAGCCAGCGGTAACAGCCTGGTAAACAGCTTTACTGTCCTTGGGTTCTAAGTCACTGATTTCTATCTCTTGTGGAGCTTATCAGTATGTTTTGAACTTCTAACAACTTAAGGCAGACAACAGTATCAAATCAGGACTTAAACATAATGAAGAGAAGGAGAAGGTAACAATCTAGTCAGCTCTTTGGACACTGTCTTCCAGAGCTAGTAGAGTAGCTACCAAAATGGGCACTGAACAGTGAGTAGTAATACTGAAACTTTGTTTTTCAGGATATTTACATGCAGGTTTTGGTGTGTCATGTGCTACTGAGGTGGAAATACTAAATTTCAAATTTTAAAAGTCTGTTTGCTAAAGTACAAGGAAAGAACTGAAAATTATGAAAGGTGATGTAAAAGTAGATTTACAATACTGAATAATCTGTGGACAAAACAAGCCAAAATGCTCACTATGCAAGATGTAAACCAAAGAGCACCCAGAGTGACTTAGGTAGAATGTTTTTTTCCTTGCCACAGGAAAGATGCACATCTACTCTCTCATTATCTGATTCATACAGAGGTTTATATTGTAGAATAAAGACAGGAAAGAAGTCAGGGAAACATCATTGTTTTCCAGTCTGAAAAGTAACAAATCACAATAGTTCCTGACACACACCTGTTGCAATTTGAGTTACGGTGGTTAGGAAATGACACAACACACTCAAACCAGCAGGCGGCTAAAAAGCAAAGGCATGGGCCTCGTTTATTTGAATCTCCCGGTTTATATACCCTTTCCCCCAGCTTCTCTGATTGATTATCCTCACAGCTAACCTACCCAGCAACAACTATTGATTGGCTAAGGTGTGTGGGTCATGTTCTCGAACAGGTGCCTACATGGCACCCTCCATCCGGCTCTAGTCTTGCTTCATATCCTGTTTTCTCTCTTTTTTCCTTCTTGTCTCTTAGTTCACTCAGTCAAGGTTGCGGCTCACTCTCTTTAAAGACACAGCTCTATCCCATCATTGAAGCCTGAGCCGCCAGCAGCCCAGTCTAATCTCTCACACACCCAATTCTTCTTTTCAGCCCTGTATCAAGGTTTAACCCCAGCCAGCAACTAAGCACCACACAGCCGCTCCCTCACCCCCCTCCCACCCCCAGCAGGATGGGGGAGAGAATCAGAAGAGTAAAATTGAGAAAACTCATGGGCTGAGATAAAGACAGTTTAATAGGATAGAAAAGGAAGATGATGATTGTAAGAAATGGTCCAGCAATTTGTGTCAATAGAGGGTTTAAAAGGTAAACATTAGGACCTGGATCTAGGGGACAGGAGAACAAAGGAGTTTCAAAATGACTGTTAACTATTGCCCGGGATGCTACACAAGTCTCTGACATCCAGCCAAGAGATTACCAAAAAAGGAAGAAAAGGAAACTGAAGGATGACTGGAGGACAAAGCCTGGGAGGAAGATTGCGAGCCTTCAGCCCAAGAAACTAATTGTAATAACCCGGCCTTTTCTTAGAAGTAGCGATGAATATGTATTAGCTAAGGAACATAAAAACCAGCCGCCTGATGTAATACGTGTGCATGTTAGAGGAGCCCTGACTCCCCGCGCACCCAGCGCTGTTTACTTGCCTTTTATTAACCCCATAAATAAATCATATAAAACAAAAAATTTACTCGGAATTTATAACAATTTGGTGACCTCGACGTGATCCTCTTGGGTCCCGAGACTGTGAACAGCTAAGGGAGGCGCCCCCACCCTGGTTTTGTTGTGGCCCTTACCAGGAGCAGTGCGGAGCCCAGCAGGATTATGAACATAAGAGGCAAGTAAAAAACCAAAGATCTCTCCCCTCCTCCGGTACCCGTAATTCTGCGTGTGAAGACCCGAATGAAGATTTATCGTTTTGTGAGTATACCGTTCGGTTGGGTGGGTACGGTTGTGTGACTGTGTGTAAGGGTGTTGTGGATAACTGGCTAGCTGAAAAAGTTCACATAGACATAGTCCAGCTGGCTGGACAAAAATGCACATCGCTCTCAGCTTATCTGAAGTAAAGGAAAAATACACTGTCTTTGGCTGTTCTTGTTACACAATAACAGGAAGATCGCGGTGGGAAAAGAATGTTACAGGTGGGAACAGATAACTATAGAAGAGAAACTAGGGGCGGGCTTGATATTTAGGCAACTAACCAATAATGAGCTTAACTTTTGTAATATGTATGAGCTAATTATAAGAAGGCATAAAAGGTGACTGTAAGGCACAATAAACAAAGTCTGCTGATCACTCATATTGAGTGACTGTGTCTTCCCTCCGTCGCGACAGGTGTGACTGAGATGGAACTCCGTTCCGAAGCGATTGAGGAGGTCTTTTAACCGCTGTTCCGATATCCCGCGAGGGACTCGGCCAGTGAAGGACTGAAGTGACTGTTCTGAGTGTTTGTGGGTGGGATAACACTCGCAAGACACCTTTAGATACAGGCACAGCCAGGAGTTTGGAGCTTTTTGTATAAAAGGTTCCAGTAATGGGTCAGGGACAAAGCAGATACTTAGACTCAGAAGGTTCAAGGAGGGGCCTCTGGTTTAAAAGGGGAGGAAAATTCCCAGACATTCCACTGGATAGTCCCTTAGGGCTAATGCTAAGATATTGCAATAGCTTAAGAAGCACTAAACATAAGGACAAGGTGCAAATGATTCAGTTTTGTATGGTTAAATGGCCAAAAGAACCCTTAAGACCCCACGTATTTTGGCCGATGTTCGAGTCCATGGAAGACTGGGTCTGTCAGGCTTTGAACATTTATATTAATAGCAGAACACCCGTGGATCTGGAAGAGAGCAAGTATGCTGCGGCCTGGTTGGGACTAACAGAAGCACCTGCCACTCGGATATTTAATTTAACTACAAAAAAGGAGGGTGAGGAAGATAAGGAGGAGTGGGAGCCCCTTGATAATTTACGCCTCCATATAACCAACCCTCTCCAACTACACCAACCCCTAGCCCATCCCCACCTGCCCAAAGGACAAGGAGTCAACAAAGGAACAGGGAAAGCGAACAGGAAGGGGCTGAGGAGCAGAGGGGTTTATACCCACTGTGGGAGGTACCGTTGGGAGGTAATCAGGGAGGAACAGGCTTTGTGACGGTGCCCCTCAATACGTCAATTGTGAGAAATTTTAAAAAGGAAATGGGTAATTTATTGAATGACCCTCTAGGGGTTGCAGAGAGATTAGACCAATTCCTGGGACCCAACACGTATAGGTGGGAGGAAATGCAGTCGATTTTGGGGATCCTCTTCACAACGGAAGAAAGGGGAATGATTAGGCAAGCGGGAATGAGAATATGGGAGAGGCAAAATCAAGCCAGACTACCCGGAGATACAAAATGGCCGAAAGCGGACCCTAACTGGGACCATCAAATGGCGGCAGGATGACAGAACATGAGGGATCTTAGAACTATAATAATTCAAGGCATCAAGGAAGCGGTACCGAGGGGAAAGAATATTAATAAAGCCTTTAATGAACACCAAAAGAAAGAGGAGTCCCCAACGGAATGGTTGGAAAGGTTAAGGAAAAGCTTCTAAATGTATTCTGGCCTGGATCCAGATTCACCCGTGTGGGAGGCGCTATTGAAAACTCAGTTTGTGGCAAAATCATGGGAGGATATACGGAAAAAGATAGAGAAACTGGATAAGTGGCAACACAGGGGATTGGAGGAATTGTTGCAAGAGGCTCAAAAAGACTTTGTGAGGCGTGATGAAGAAAGACAGAAAGCTAAAGCAAAAATTTTTGTGGCTGCTATTAGAGAAAGCCAGAAAGGAGGGGGAAAAGGAAAAGATAAGCTTAGACAACAGACTGAAAAAGAAGGACAGGAACTTCCCAGCTTGTTATTATTGTGGGACGAGAGGACACTTGCAGAGAAACTGTCAGAAGCGACAGAAAGATGAGAAAATGTTTAAGGAAGATTAGGGGTGTCAGGGGCTATACCTTCTGGGGACCCAAACATCTACAGAGCCCTTGATAAAGTTATTAATAGGTCCCCACAAGGAAGAAGTTTTGTTTCTGGTAGATATGGGGGTCGAAAGATCGACTATCCAGAATATACCAGATGGACTCAAAAGGGGGAATAAGCAAATGTCCGTGGTAGGGGCAAAAGGGGAATCCTTCCCTGTGTCAATACTGGAAAATGCTCAGGTAGAATCTGAGACCTATGTGGGTCTTAATGATCTTTTACTTGTTCCAGAAGCAGAGTATAACCTATTGGGGAGGGATTTGATTATCAAAATGGGCTTAAAGCTTAAAGAGGAAAACGGAAAAGTCCGGTTATATACATTAACAAAAGAAGATGAGGGAGATATAGATCCCCAGGTATGGTATAAGGAAGGGGAATTGGGAAAGTTGGAAATGGAACCCCTAATGGTAGAAATAACAGAACCCCAGAAACCTATAAGAGTAAAACAGTACCCCATTCCATTAGAAGGAAGGAAGGGATTAAAACCAGGCATAGATCGGCTATTAGTAGGAGGGACTTTAGAGCCATGTATGTCCCCCCCATAATACACCCATTAAAAAAGGCTGATAGGACATAGCAATTAGTCCAAGATCTAAGAGCTGTGAATCAAAGAACGGTGACTAAATTCCCAGTAGTGGCAAATCCTTACACACTATTAAATTATTTGACCCCCCCAACATATTTGGTATAGTGTAATAGACTTGAAGGATGCCTTCTGGGCATGTCCATTAGAAGAAAAATCCAGGGACTATTTTGCCTTTGAATGGGAAGATCCAGAATCAGGAAGGAGACAACAGTTGCGATGGACAGTATTACCACAGGGGTTTACCGAGTCTCCTAATCTGTTTGGACAAACTTTGGAAAAATTATTACAATCTTTTGAGACAGAGGGGGAAGTGAAGTTACTACAATATGTGGATGACCTACTAGTGGCAGGAAAAACCGAGGATGATGTGCAGAAAACCACTGTTAAACTACTCATTTTTTTGGGAGAAAAGGGACTGAAGGTGTCAAGAAAATATAACACCGCGTTTTGGGTTGATAGGGAGTATTGACTCTGACCAAGGGACACATTTCACATCTAAAGTGTTACGGGACTTAACTACAGCCATGGGCATTAAATGGGAATACCATATTCCCTGGCATCCACAAAGTTCAGGACGAGTTGAGAGAATGAACCAAACGATTAAACAACAATTGGCCAAATTAATGATTGAAACCCAACTGTCTTGGATAAGATGTTTGCCATTGGCATTATTGGACATTCGGACTATGCCCCACAGTGAAACAGGTATCTCACCATATGAGATGTTATATGGGATGCCGTATTCCCAAGGAATGCCATTGGACTATTCTTTGATAGAGAATTATGAGAGCCAGAAATATGTAATTATGATAGGAAAACAATTACAACAACTGAGGGAAAAGGGACATTTACTACAAAACGCCCCGCTGGGGTTTGCTATTCATGAAATACAACCAGGAGACAAGGTCTTAATAAAAACCTGGAAGGAAGAATCATTAACTCCTCGATGGGAGGGACCGTGCCTTGTTTTACTTGCTACTGAAACAGCTGTGAGAACAGCAGAAAGAGGTTGGACCCATGCCTCCAGGGTAAAGGGGCCAATAAATACCAAAGCTTGGAGGGTTAAATCCACTCCTGGGGAATTGAAATTGAGGCTGAAGAGGGACTAGGCAAAGCGGCTCTGCATGAATTAAAGGGCACCAGATAAAGAGGACAAGCCTAAAGGGAGGAAAGGGAGAAGGCAAGATCGGGACAGGACCCTCCACTGCGGTGTGTATAGTCTACCGAGGGAGGCAACCCCTATGGGTATTGACTACCGAGTGAGAGGGCCTCGACCGGACTTCTCCCGCACTAAGGTTACGCTGTCCTGAGAAAATAATATAAAAATCCTTTTAAACCATATAAAATTATAATTAGTTTTCCAGGAGCCGGTTCACCCAGAAAGGCTGAACGGTAACACAAGCCCAGATAGATCCTGAAGGTAGCCCAACCCCTTGATTGGAGGCGTTTTCCATACCCTCAAGATTGGACGGCGCAAGGGATAAGAAATGCTATACTTTCTGGTATTGTTTTTACAGGGACAACTGAGCCATGGGCATGAATGGGAAAATAACTTTTTCACTCTGGGGGAGGAGGTGGCCAAGGCATTTAACCTTAGTATTAGGTTGCAAGCTGTCCTTGAGGTTATAACCAACCAAACAGCGATGGCTTTGGATCTCTTGGCTGATCAGTCCACCCAGATGAGGGACGCCATCTTTCAACATAGAATTGTTTTAGATTATTTACTAGCAGAAGAAGGGGGAGTGTGTGGAAAACTGAATGACTCCAATTGTTGTTCAAAAATTGATGATAAATGAAAAGGGGTTAAACAGATAACGAAGGAAATTAGAAAATTAGCCCACGTTCCAGTACAAACTTGGAAGGGTACGGATTGGGATTTGTTTTCATGGCTGTCTGGTGGACTATGGGTTAAAAGAATATTATTCTTATTTCTATGTGTTGTAATAATACTGTTATTTATACCTTGTATGATACCTTGCTTTACGTTATTGATATGCCAAATAATAAATAGTACCCAATTTGTGATGACTCCGATAGAAAAGAAAGGTAATGTACCCATAAAGATGCTTAAGAAATGGACTCCCCAAGAACCAAATGATGAAATCCAGTTGGTAGTAGCAAAAGTTGAAGAAGAGACACAAATTGAAAACATTAAAAAGAAGATGATGATTGTAAGAAATGGTCCAGCAATTTGTGTCAATAGAGGGTTTAAAAGGTAAACATTGGGACCTGGATCTAGGGGACAGGAGAACAAAGGAGTTTCAAAATGACTGTTAACTATTGCCCGGGATGCTACACAAGTCTCTGACATCCAGCCAAGAGATTACCAAAAAAGGAAGAAAAGGAAACTGAAGGATGACTGGAGGACAAAGACTGCGAGCCTTCAGCCCAAGAAACTAATTGTAATAACCCGGCCTTTCTTAGAAGTAGCGATGAATATGTATTAGCTAAGGAACATAAAAACCAGCCGCCTGATGTAACACGTGTGCATGTTAGAGGAGCCCTGACTCCCCGCGCACCCAGCGCTGTTTACTTGCCTTTTATTAACCCCATAAATAAATCATATAAAACTAAAAATTTACTCGGAATTTATAACGATGATGATGATAATAATAATAATAATAGAATTAGAATATACAAAACCAGTGATGCACAACACATTTGCTCACCAGTCGCCAACTGATGCCCAGCCAGTCCCCAAGCAGCGGCCCCTGGCAGCTTTCCCCCCAGTTTATATACTGAGCATGACATCATATGGTATGGAATAACCCTTTGGCCAGTTTGGGTCAGCTGTCCTGGCTGTGTCAGCCTTCTTGCTAGCAGGGCATGAGAAGCAGAAAAGTTCTTGACTTAGCATAAACACTATTTAGAAACAACTAAAAACATCAGTTTGTTATCAACAGTATTCATACTAAATCCAAAACACAGCACTGTACCAGCTACTATGAAGAAAATTAATTATTCCAGCTGAAACCCGGACGCCCTTTTTGTAGAAAGAACAGAGTCAGGTCTGGTTTGACTTTTACAGAATCTCTGAAAAAATGAATTGTGAAACAGTGGATATTAAAGAGTAAATAAATTTAAAAAAAAATACAGAAGAAAGGAAGAAGAGCCAGAATATGGGCCAGGAAAGAAAAGAAATCCAAATCCAGTTGTCTGCTGCTGTAAATAAGCATTTACTCAATTTCTGGTATAGAGTTTTTTCCATTTAAACTGACAGAAGATTTGTTCCCAAGTAAACAAGAAGCCAGGAATGCCTGAGCAGAGTCTATATCAAACAGGAGCCTGTATTGCATTAATTGTTTGATATCCAGGTGGCTGAATAGTCGGCAAGAGATAGCAGAAAAAGTAGGAAATTAAAGTATTATTTCAACTTCAGAATCCAGTAATGTTTTAAGACTTAAGTAATGTAAATTTGAAGGAGACATGAAGAAAACCTGAAACTCATTTGGAAGCATTCGCAACATCTCCCTAAATCTCCCTTTCAGCCTAGCTGCCTAGCTACAAACTGCTTTCAAGCTGTATTTTACAGAAGCAAGCTCAAATGGAGCAGTCCTTTGTATGTTTTTAATTGCTTTCACATCACTGAACATGCTTCGAAGAAAACTTGTGTTACAGTGGAAATGGGTGGAAAATGGGACTTGGTTCTCCAGAATCAGCAAAGAATCCCTTCAGGGCCTTAGTTCCATTTCCAATCTGAAGGAACATATGGCGTATTTTCCTCTTTTCATTACTGACCTTCTTAGGGTAAATCTGTGTGTTTGGTAGCCAAAAAAGTATGTAAGAACAGCAACAAGGGACTAACATGACTTCTACTACTGAAAAATATCTGCTGATGAATATAATGAGAACTTCTACCAGCAGATGTACTGATGTTACTGTTCTTTTGTGATTTGACATTTTCATTTGTCATAAATTTTCATTTTACCATTACCGAGTCTGTCAGAACTAGCTTAAATAGTTGTCTTACACTCTTACTGCAAGGTCAGGCCTGCTAATTTTCAAATGTTGATCTTTAATTCATCAGATTTCTGTCTAAAAAATGGGGCTATACCTGTTGACAAATTTTTATACAGTTTCAGACATAATAGACTAAAAATGATGAAAAACTGTACACAGGAATTGGATGAGATCTATCTAGCATTTGTGAAATGGCATTTCAGTCTGTCAGATATCCTTCCTCTGTATTTCCTTTTTCCTATGTATGTTGCAACCCTGGCAGATAAAGGCCTTATCATACCATCTTTATGCAAAACATGAAAAGTAAATATACACGTGAATCAAGAATAAGAATTATATACACAAACCAAAAAGATTATTTTTGTTTTCTAAAAAGTTGCCAACACTACTTGCAAAACTTGAAAAAAGGTTTGTTTATAAGTCACACGGGGAAGATTTACAGGACAGATTTAAACAAATGTCTGAACGTGGAAGCCAGGTTCCCTGGCAGTCCCTGGGGAGATAGCTCAGAGGAAAGCTGGGAGCACCTGCCTATATTAGGATGACACTCCTGATTTTCTTAACAGCCCTCTAGACCTACACCATTTTCTCTATCAACTATACAAGCATAGGTGAAAATTTATGTGTCTCACAAGCAGTTAAAAATTATCACCTCCCATGCTGTGGATATATTTTATATATAACAAAAGAGTTGTCAAAGCCTATGGGCTGAGGAGTAATTGCACCTTGCCAATGGGAGCATGACTTCTATACCTGTTGGGGTTAATGTTGCCAGGGACCAAACTGTGTAGGGCATCCTAGCTCCAGTGGAGGAGTGAAAATCCTGGAAGATATTACTATCCTCTACTTTGGTCAAGGCTCTGTTTCTTAAGGTCCTTGTCCACATGGAGATTATGGTATACAGCCTGTGCATCTGAATATAAGACCAAAATGTTTCTTAAATTTTCTCTTCTGTATTTGTGGTGGGTTGACCTTGGCTGGATGCCAGGTGTCCACCAAGCTGCTCTATTACTCCCCTCCTCAGCAAAAGAGGAGGGGAGAAAATAAGATGAAAAAACCCTTGTGTCTCAAGATAAATGTGGTGACGCAGGTCAAGGCAGACTGAAAAACACTATGTCTCCATGGCTGGGTTCGGAAAAAAATGGCAAAATGGCCTTTAGTGTTTATACAAATTGCTTATATATCTTAGATAGTACACGTGTCAGACCCTGATAGGCTTTCTGTCTTCTTCTCCTTGCTTGCTATTTGCTGTTGCTGTAGGTGCCTGTATTCTGCAGTTCTAAGTTCCGGTTTCTCACATCCTATTTACATAATTGATGTTTTTGTGGCTATCTTAAAGGTACACGACTGAGTCTTTGAAATCAACTGACTTGTCTGCAGACCCCAACAGATAAAGGCAGTTTAATGAATCCAAAAACAAAAGTTGTGTGCATGGAAGCAAAGAAAAACAAATGTTATTCTCTACTTCCCATCAGCAGGTGATGTTCAGCAACTTCTCGGGAAGCAGGGCTTCAGTATGCATAGCAGTTGCTCCAGAAGACAAATGTCATAAATAATGAATACCCCCCACTTTCCTCCTCCTTTCTCTTAGCTGTTATATCTGAGCAGATACCACATGGTATGGAATATCCCTTTGGTCAGTTTGGGTCAGCTGTCATGGCTATGTACCCTCCCAAGATCTTGCCCATCCCAGCCTAGTGGTGAGGGGGGGAATGTTGGAGAGACAGACTTGATGCTCTGTGAGCGCTGCTCAGCAGTAGCCAAAACACTGGTGTGTTATCACCACCTTTCTAGCTGCCAATATAAAGCACAGCACTATGAGGGCTGCTATGGGGGCTCAGCCAGATCCAATACAGCATTCAACAAAATGCAAGTATCCTAGAATTATGGGATTGTCTTTACAATGGTGATATTTTAAAAACAGATATTTTTTTTTACCTTTTAATTTTTGAACCTTTGAAATCAAATTTATAACCTTTTCTGTCACCATTAAATCTTATTTTTAAGTGAGAATTTCACATAACTATAAGACTTGGGTTCATATAAAAAACGTCTGCAATTATGCCAAGTGGAAAACAATAGAAGCAGGTATGTTTTTGTGAATGAAAAGTACTTGACTGAAACAAAAGTTATGATGGGAAAAATAAAAGAGTATTTACACATACAATTTAATTCAAACACACCTTAGGATATCTTGAGATTACAGCAGTAAGACTACAAACTGTTAAGACAAAGGGGGTCACTTAAGGAAACGTGATGCACTTCATCGTATACGCTGAGGCTTACAGACTATCATACTGTGGTTTCTTGTTGCAGTACAACCAAACTAGTAGACTGCAACAAGGCTTTACTGTTGGTCAGATTCTACTGTCTGTGCTGTATCACCTTCCTCCAGAGGCCAGGTCACACTGCTCCTCTTGTCTGACCCCCTCTCCCATAATCCTCAGGGCTATTTAACCACTTAGCAGGAACAAGCTACACCTGCACATCATCCATGCCAATCAACACACCGCCACTGAGGCAAGGCTACAGCTGCATATTATCAATGCTAATCAACCCACTGCCTTCATTCCTCTACAATTCCCCCCCCCCCTTTTTTTTTTTTTTTTAAACCAAAAAGTTTGTGTCTATCATCTATTGTAGGGCCCTTGGCATGATATGTGGAAAGGCTGTTCAGGTTGAGTTAAGAAGGCACAAAGCTGCATCTGATTCAGCCTCCACATCAGGGACACCCAGATATTCTGACTCCCCTCTCAAGGGTTCTGTGGGACAGCTGGTATCTGATGTCCTCTTGTCAATTCTAGGATCTAAAACAGGCTTAACACACCTAGCTGGAAGCCACTGTGGCCCTGCATCTGTGGAGACACAAGTGTACCCTCATCCCTAGGTAATTAAATCCCACAGGCCTATCCATTCTCACATTTGTAGATCTCACATTAAAACCTTTGCTTGGATAGGATGATCACCTCCCTGCAAAGACAAAAAGTGTGAAATAATCACAGGACATTCTTTCCCAGCCAGCACAGTCAAATAATTCAACATATGCACAGCTTTCCATAGACGAGCATGCAGAGTCTCAGAACCCATATCAATTAGTCCCCATCTAAGTTGGGTACCAAAAGCTGCAATTTGAGTCAAGATGGACACCAAATATTGCAATATACCCATATCACTTAGTTGCAATGGCTCACCGCTCACAGTGTCTATTAGGGGTTGCAGGTTCTCCTGCTTGTCTTAGCTATGTTGGGCACTAGCTGTTGCAGTCAGAGTCCAACTCGGTCAGCCTCACACAGGGCACCAATTGTTGCAGCACTAACTAGTAGACTGCAACAAGGCTTTACCATTGGTCAGATTCTACTATCTGTGCTGTATCACCTTCCTCCAGAAAGACAGACAGATGAACAGAGACACCCCCTAACCATCCTCAGGGATATTTAACCACTTAGCGGGAACAAGCTACACCTACACATCGTCCATGTCAATCAACCCACTGCCTCTGAGGCAAGGCCACAGCTGCATGTTATCAATGCTAATCAACCCACTGCCTTCATTCCTCTACAGCTTCTCACATTAAATATGAAGAAACATGTGAGGGCTAAATCAAATTTTTAGCACACCTGTTGCACTTGGAAAATACATAGATACACAAGAGGAAACTGCAAGTTATAGTATATAACGTACACGATATATGTAGATATATACACATTCACAAAAGTACACTTGTCCAAGTTTACAGGCATCACATATTTAAAGTACAAACTAAAATGATGAAGTTGTTTAAAACATAACTGGATTTGTGATACAGCAATAAGGGTGTCAGTGTAGGAGAGGTTGAACAAGGAAGGATGAAAGCTGCAATAACACAATTATGCGATAGCTCAGTTTTAGGTGTATAAATACCTATTTTCTATCTGGAAGTTTTGATGGCAAAAAAATGAAACCAAGTGGTTTTTTTTTCATGAAATGAAGTTAACCTTATGAAAATAACTGTTTTGTTGCAGCATTGCAAAGGCAAATTTTCATTACATTCAAATGAGGAAGGCTATTTCAAACTCAGTTGGAAAGGAAGATTTAAATGTAAATTAGAAGGGTAGAAAAAGTGTAAAAGAAAAAAGGGGGGCAGCATAAAAGTAAACCCTAGCTACAGAGTTGGACCCCAGACAATGAGGCAAATGTATAGGAGTATGACAAGAGGAAAATAGGTGTTAGATAAGCCAAGGAAACAACATGTTGAATGTAAGCACTGCACGCAAGCTTCAAATCACTAAATATGGTAATTTATGAGACAATAAAGATGATTATGAATATAAACCTCTAGGAAGGAAGATGGTCTTCTGTAACTTATCTCATGTAGGGGATGCTTCAAGGCAGCAGCAGCCGCCAAGGAGCTTTTGTAGCGATTGGTTGTTTTTCCTCTATATATACTTGGAAAGAATTTCCTAAAAGTGCTTGTTGGAATATTGCCTGATGTTTGTGATGCTGGCAGCAGCTATGAGATGTAGTATGACACCATGCAGAGTTAATCACTGGGGTTAAGAAAACAACATAGCCATGTCACTGTGGTAGAGGGCTAACGGGCCTCGGTACAGCATCATCCCATCAGCTCCCAGGGCACCACAGCTGGCACCAACATGCAAGTTTTAGCCATTTGTTGTCTTGTACTATATGTATGTATCATCTATGTCTTTCTTTCTTTGAAACTTGTTATGACTCCTCAAAGGGGAACATAGACTGATTCCTAATTGATTAGATTTGTATATCTTTTTTTTGTTGTTTTTTATAACTTCTTTTTCAGTTGCAAGAGTAGGGTCTTATATAATTACACATGGGAATTTCCTCACAATGTTGATAACTGAACAATATAATTTCGCCAAAACTGAAACTTTTCACAAAAAAATATTATTATTATCATTAAAAGAAATTTAAGGATAAATGTCAAAATTGTCAAAACATATTTATTTTTCAAAATATAACCTTTTCTTCCTAGTTTGACATGATTTTGTATCCAAATAGTTGATTTGAATAACAATTTTAAATTATCAAACTGAAATAAAGCATAATGAAACTACTGAAATGAAGTTTTTCATATGATCTGTGCTGAATTTGTTTTGAGTTTTCTGATTTAAAAAAACCAAACCAGTCATACTTCTGAAGCAATCTTCTTCCTTTTTTTTAATGCTTAACTCTTTCATAGAAGGGGAAAAAAATTTCTTTAAATATCTATAGAGAATGAGCAAATGAAATGATGAAGAAACAAATTTGTCATCAGTTTCTCTCTGTACTTCTTGAACCGTCAAAACAGAGGACAGAGGAGCAAAATCAGTTTTGTCATTTAGCTTCTAAAGCTGTGCACTCTTCTTTCTTTTTATATATAACAGGTTTGAAAATGTTTCATAATTTTATCATATCATACTATAGCCATGTTACATACCTATTTAAATCATACATGCACACATCTCCACAGCATCACCAACCTCAACACATAAAGGAGTGCAGAAATCGACCTATATTATGTGTTTTGTAATATGACTTAAGAAACATACTCTAATGCATATTAATCTGAATTAAAACCCACCAGAGCTGAAATCTGATGAGAATCACAGTAATGAAGTTGAGTCATTTATGTTGCCATCAGAAAGATAACATCACAGCTTAGTGACTTTATGTATATGAATTGTCCATACTTTGAGCACAAGGTTCTTTTAGTATTACTTTCAACCTAAGTAGTTGGTTTATTCTTGCTGCTGTGTTCCAACACATTATATTCCATACTGGACTTCCTTTGTTTTATACAAATACTTTCCTTATATTATAAAACAGGGGTCCTCAAGCTTTTTAAACAGGGGGCCGGCACGCGGATGAAGTGGCAGGCAGTCATCTGCGGCTGCTTGGTTTCCCCCCCCCAACCCCCGGCGGGGGCGTGCGAGGGGGTTCTGTAAATACCGGGGGCCGGATTGAGGACCCTGGGGGGCCGTATCTGGCCCGTGGCCCATAGTTTGAGGACCCCTGTATAAAATAATGCTACAGCTACTAAATATTAAACTATGTATTCATCATAAGCTAAATTAGTTGCATTAGAAGGAATTCATCTGCTTAAATGTGCACATTGCAGGTGCCCGTATACAAGTTAGATTCCATTTATACGTATTATCTATATTCAGCGGAGGTTTTGTTGATAAAAATCAGTGACATCAAGAGCACATCTCCTCCTGAGGCAAACATCTAAAGTAGGTGATGTAAATCATATCCTGAAAGCAAGTATTTCTCTCCACTGAGAGCATGAGGTTACTAGTTCAGGTATGGCAGACATCTATCATTAGGTGAGCTGAATCCTGTCTGTTATGCCTTACACTGTAATTGTAAGGAACAGGAAATTGTGTTGGAAGAAATGTGCCCCTCATCTTGGAAAAAAATGCAACCAACCAGTTCAGCCATGGTGTAATGGAAGGGAATAAAAGGGAGGGGACTTCTATCAAGGCATCTCAATATTGACCCAGATTTGGGCTACCTCCTGTCCTCAGTTGAGCTGTAAATGGGCTTTTGGTCATTCAGGCTGAGCTGTCAAGTCAGCTGCCCATGAATTTTGCAGCCCTCTCTCTTTATGTAATGCTATGGATAGACACTGAAGCACCTCATCCCCACTGGCCTCATGGCCCAGTTACATTTGAACAGATCTTTGTCCATGACCTGATAATCTACATAGGTGCACAGGGAGAAGGTGTGAGATCGAAGGTGTCGCTGATCGGTGAGCATGCTGCAGGCGCCTGATCAGAGTGTGCCGATGAGAGTGTGTTGATTTTGCGGTTCCCAGGACTTGCTCTGCACCTGGCTTCTTGTTTGTGCATAGCTTGTTTTCTTTCTCACGCTGCTTGTTCCCTGGACAAGTTAAAGTTGCTCTGCAGCTTCAACTAACAGGCCCGGGTTGTCCAACCCGGACAATGGTAACATATGTCCTCGGTCCTTTAAAAATCCCTCTACAGAGAAGAAAAAAGATTCATCCAGTACAGGAATACAAAACCTTAACTCTTTAACAGTCTAGCGGCATGCATGTTGTTAATATTATTCACAGTTATATTTACATACTGTTCTCTGCCCTGTAGACAAAGACTCCTTCAGGAATACCCTGGTTTTGCTCTTGATCTCCCCAGCACTGGGATTTGTGGATAACTGGCTAGCTGAAAAGGGTCACATAGACATAGTCCAGCTGGCTGGACAAAAATGCACATCGCTCTCAGCTTATCTGAAGTAAAGCAAAATACACTGTCTTTGGCTGTCCTTGTTACACAATAACAGGAAGATTTTGGTGGGAAAAGAATGTTGCAGGTGGGAACAGATAACTACAGAAGAGAAACTAGGGGCGGGCTTGGTATTTAGGCAACTAACCAATAATGAGCTTAACTTTTGTAATATGTATGAGCTAATTATAACAAGGCATAAAAGGTGACTGTAAGGGACAATAAACGAAGTCTGCTGATCACTCATATTGAGCGACTGTGTCTTCCCTCCGTCGCAACAAATGGCGCCCGAACAGGGACCCTAGAGAGGGCTGAACCTGCGAGCCACGGTTCGACGGAGATTCGGGTACCGGTCCTGAAAGCAGCGCAGGAGGCGGAAGGGCACAGTCCCCGCGCCCGGGAGCACCTACAGAGGGTCCCGCCGGCCACGCGTCACCGAAGTCTCGCAAAGGCTGCAACAGCGCTGACGAAGGTATGGAGAGACAAGCGACGTATGATTCGCTCATATGCTTTTTAGAAAAGCGGAGCGTTCGGGACATAGATTGTAAAAAGGAATTACTCGGGTTATTAGCGTATGGGATAGCATCCGGGACCCCCGCGGCAGCGGCGAGCGGCGGCGCGGCCCGGCAGGCCCCGTCCCGGCCGCGGTTTCTCTCCAAGGCGGCACCATCCCCCCCCCGCCCTCCGATCGGCGCCATGGCGATGCAAGCGGCCAAGCGAGCTAACATCCGGCTGCCCCCAGAGGTCAATCGGACCCTTTATATTCGGAACCTGCCGTATGAAATCACAGCGGAGGAAATGTATGATATTTTTGGGAAATACGGACCTATTCGACAAATCAGAGTTGGAAACACTCCTGAAACAAGAGGAACAGCTTAAGCTCCTCAAGGAAAAATACGGAATTGATTACAAACCCACCAAAAAAAAAAAGTGCTTCAGATGTCCCCTACAAGAAATGGGTTTCTGCCTTGACCTAGCAAACATCTCTGTGCTTAAAGAGAAGCCTTTTTGCCTTGATGGAGATAATTTATGCTGTATTCTGTATTTATGCTGTATTCTGAATGTGGAAATTGGTTGGGACTAGGAGGCTGGCTTAAAGGCATTTTGCAAACAGGATTATTATTTTTGATCATTATTGTAATAATAGTTTTTTGATCAAAACCAGCCAAAATTATTTGTAAGCATTAGGCATATGTGGAAGAGAATGCCTTTATTTGAATCAGCAGTTAAGGTGTAGTTTAGTCTGAGGCTGTGGTTTTATCTGCTTCTGGTGAATTTTTGAAGTGATGAAATCAGAGATACAAGGTATACTAAGAGTTATGAGGTAATAAGGTAATAATCTAAGTAAGGGTGCTGTCTTTTACATCTACAAGTACAATATGCTTTTATGTAGCAGAGAGAAACTTTAACAATAATGTTGCTTGAGCGAGATGTGCATGTGACAACTTGGAAAAGGGATATCACAACTGGAGTGCAACAGTGTTTCTATGTCTGGCAGAGTGAAATCTTTCAAGGGCTGAGTTTAGACAGTCTATAATAAATTGTTAGTATTCAGAAAACCCATCTTAAGCCTCTTTTGCTTACATAGTGTTATGGAAGTCAACTGCTATTGTAGAGAATTAATGATTTTTTAATACATATTAACAAATACTACTATTTTAACTTGAGGCAGTTGAGCGAGAAATACTCATGTGTAGCATTTGAGGGAATGTCAGCATAAATCGCACTTACATTAAGACTGCATTTTTAATTACTGTACTCGTTAAGATTCGATGATGCCATAAGGCTAAGGCCTTTTATCACAGATCGGTTCTGAACTAAAAGGTGTGTGCACATGTAGATATGCCATTTGTGTTTATTTTCCTTAATTGGCTACAAATAATATAATTAGGTTGGGGACTAGATCTTGGGAATTTGTCTATTATACTTCTGTTTGTTAAGGAACGTGCATAACATACAGCACCCATGTAGGCTTGGCTTGTGGCATAGTTGTCAAATTAGCATAGACATTCAGACAGATAAGCAACGTACTCTTCTTGTGTGTATCACCTACAAGCCATTATGGCTTAGTGTGTAAATCTGTATGTAACTATTGAAAAAAACACTTATGAATGTATATAGCTTAGAACTAATTTTTTCCCTTTGTTAATTCTTTGATATCAATGAGGTATTCTTAAGAAAATGTATGGACTGGTTGGTTGCATAAGGGCAGTGTTATTTGGAACAGAAAATGTTAAGGTCAGGGATTTCCACTAAATATTTGCAAAATTCCTAGTCAAACATCAGTTGGTTTCTTTTTGGGTTTTGAGCTTGCATTAGTCCATGTTCAGAACTTTAAAAACCTTTGAATTTTTAAACTGATATCACTGGAACAGAAAGAGCATCTAAATAAAGCTTCAAGCTAACTTTATTTTTCAAGTATTTCTGGAATTATACTTCTGAACTGAGATTATAAGTGGCTGGTATTTCCTGTGTTAAAAACGCTGTTATTGAAAATGGTCAACCAGGCCTATGTCGCCCAAAATAAAACGGGGGGAATTGTGGATAACTGGCTAGCTGAAAAGGGTCACATAGACATAGTCCAGCTGGCTGGACAAAAATGCACATCGCTCTCAGCTTATCTGAAGTAAAGCAAAATACACTGTCTTTGGCTGTCCTTGTTACACAATAACAGGAAGATTTTGGTGGGAAAAGAATGTTGCAGGTGGGAACAGATAACTACAGAAGAGAAACTAGGGGCGGGCTTGGTATTTAGGCAACTAACCAATAATGAGCTTAACTTTTGTAATATGTATGAGCTAATTATAACAAGGCATAAAAGGTGACTGTAAGGGACAATAAACGAAGTCTGCTGATCACTCATATTGAGCGACTGTGTCTTCCCTCCGTCGCAACAGGGATTCACAGTCTGAAAGTCAGCAATTACTTCAAATATAGGCTTGATGCCAATAACCTAGAGATATACGACTCATTCAATAGCTTATTATTATATTCATCACATTTATACTGACAACAGGCTTGCTAGCACCAAGCAATTAACCAAGGAACTTAACTATTTTGGGATGGCCAGTCTCTTAGCAGTGTGATATAGCCACAGCTTCCTCCTGCCAAAGACTTGGATACCAAAAGACTGAGTCACACTCACGGCAGAGTTCTACTTTGTGATACTTTTAAGTTGGGAAGCCAGTGCAGCTACCTCAGGCCAGACCAGGTGGATCTCATCCCATTATTCAGTTCTGCCCCAGAAACAACACTATCTACTTGTCATGGATGTCAGGCCACAAGTGTTTTCTTGTCTCTATTCAATAGAAGTTTTATTTAGAATCCCTATTGTGATCTACGTATTGAAGGTACAGTCATGAAAAGCTCATCCAATAGATCAGTTTTGTTCCACTTATCTATAAATATATTATAGACTGAGAAAATCATACTTTACAACATCCTTCAGCAATTTCCAATCTTTCAAACTTTATGATATCACAGACAAGCAATAACATCCACTTCTGGATTTAAATAAGAGCCGCTACATTGTTCTACAGAATACCACAAGCTGAATCATAGAAGGCCTTGGCTCTCAGGGGCACCAGGGAGGCTGGTATATGCCCTTTGCAGATCAGCCAACCATAAGTTCCAAAAAACAGGAAAGCATGAATTGGCATGTTATAAAAAAACAAATAAAGACAGAGGAAGGCCAACCCACAAAGTAAACGGAGAACCATCACTCTAGACACACCATGCAGAAAGTACCGTGGCAAAAAGCTGACAATACTCTTGAGACTTATTAGCTCTTTGGGCTAATTATCTGTATCATGAAAAAATAAAGATGTCCTAAAATTTGATTACCTTTTCCAGCCAGTAAGCTGTTGTCCAACAACTCTGGCTACTTGCTTGACTTGCTGTCAGCTCCTCTCTTAAACTTCCAAAATTTTAATTCAATTCACCCAAAATAGTATTTTCTTATAAATTCAAACTTTTCCTTCATTAGAAATAAAAAAAACCAAAACGACAGAAATATGTCATTTTCTGTGGAACACTGCTGCTCTACTGTTCAGTGGCAAAAAGCGAAGAAAGTGGAGTCATATTCTCATTTACATTACACTAAATGTCCTTACTACCTTGTTATTTCTTCTGAGGAATAGCAAGACAAATCAATTGTCTGTCATTGAAAATTCTGTACCATCATTTATCCATTCTAGACTATTCCTCAGAAAAGTTCTGATTCACGACCATGCTTCACAATCACATCCTGAAGTTAGGAATGAGTAGCAGAATTGAGCATCATTAATTTAACAGGTAATAATCCTTAAATAAATAACCTTCTTATTTTGCATAAAACCCAACTTCTGTCAGATGAAATTTTCCAAGGTGCATCAGAAGCAGAAGGTTTGCCTACAGACCCTACTGTCGTGCTAAGCAGCACCTAGCCCTGACCGAGACGACTTTGCAAGGGGAAGCATCAGCACAGCCTGGGCTCATCTGTGCCTCCTCAAAGCTAGCTGATACACCTCTGCACACTACCAGTGGGTAATACCCTTTGGATGCTTTGTAATATTTATATTGAAAAGAATACCATGCTTTTACCACATACTCTGATGTTATTGCATCTTTTGGGCAGAAGATGAGTGTGATTTTCAGGGAACTGAGAGCAAAGGTTTGTTTACCTGACTTGTCTAAGTCTCTTCTGTCCTCTCACTGGTCACAGCGTGTTGGGAGCCTGGTTTCTGTTCTTCATGGGAACTTTATTCACACGGGAAACTGAAGTGCAAGATTATGCCAGGACCATTTCTCTCAAACCCTTGCAAAAGGGATATCCATACTTCAGTACAACCCTATCAGTCCCTGTGCTCCTGGGCTCCACAAAACCCTCTGCGGCTTTTCTTTCTTCTCAAACTCTCCCATCTTCTCCTTCCCCCCACTTCCTCCTCCAGCACACAGAAGGATGGCTATGTTAACAGATAAAGAAAGGAGAATTACATTTTGTAGCTCTCCCTACCTCCTGGTCTAAACATCCATCAGAGCTGCTGATTATCATGTAATTTGTGCCTAAGCATTTTGGTGCTGTTTAATACTGTGGCGAGACTGTAGTGTTGCTATTCTGCCCCACAGAACTGCAGGGAGTGGCACTGACCCCCAGGGACAAACCCACAGACTTCTAAGTCTGGTGATTAAGAACACCAAGTGAAATCACGCAGGTGATTTGGAAACCAGTCCCGCTCAGACCCACCATGAAGGTTGCTTGGTTGGATGAGGATGCTGTGTGGCTAGGGTGGGCTGGCCTGAGCAACCACCTCCCTGGAGGCTGCCAGTCACTGAGCTCAGTGTGTAGTCACCAGCACCTCGCTCCCTCCCTTTCTCTCCTCCCTCTGCACTCCAGATTCCATCTAGTCTGGCTTTGCTCCACATTGCCAGAGAACAGCATGTACTTTTCATCAAGTCAGCTACCAAGGATCTCCCCAAGAGCCGCCTCCCAAGCTCAGGTAATGTTTCCAAATGGCAGGGTAGCAGAGGACTCTCAATTTGCAATTAGCAGAACAGGTATTCTCAACTACCAGATCAATGTTCTAACTAAAAGTTTTGGCAACAAAAGGGAGACAGGCAGATTTTTTAGACAGAATACTTGGTGGTCAAATCAGCCTGCACATATCAGGTACAAGGATATTTTTCTTTGAGAGAATTTATTTTTTTCCTGCCAGGACCAATGGAAGCAGTCAAAAACAGAAATAATTGAAAGGCAGAAGAATTAAACAGAAAGATACTGATTTATTTGCATACTTGAACATAATTAAGGTGTGTATGTTTCGCTCTCTACCTTGGAGACACCCTGCACAGTGTAACAGTTTACCAATATATAGTTCAGTAACATTACTTTATTACATTTTAATAAAGATATAGAGCCACTACTTACTGCAGTTATTTCAGAAAAACTCTTCCTTAGTTTTTGAGAACTGGGACTACTCTTTAGGTTGAGTAGTGTAATTTAATTTTCTTTTACATGATTGTTTTATTAAAAGATAACTGGAAAAAATGCTGTTTTAATGGTAGTACTAACAGTTTTAACTCAGAACTGAGACTATTGGAAACAAAGATTTTAATAGGCTAGTGTTCAATTATATTAACTGGATATATTTTCTCACAAAGAAATGTATTTTGTTAGTCTATCACACAGTAACACATCGGCCATTTATTTCTAAACAAAAGCTATATTTTAAAATACAACATTTTATACCAGTTAAATATAGCCCTGAAGAATTAGTCTATTATGTGTTTATAAAAATGATGGTGGTTTTATTAAAGACATGGAGAGAGAATAAAATGTGGGAGACACTAAAAAAGAAGGAATGCAGTTTGCATACCCAACAGAAAATTATCCTGTGACTATTAAACTATATGAAGCATAAAGCTCTCACAAGAATAATTTATCAAAAGGTAGAACTTTGCCAATTAATAACTGAAAGAATCTGCAAGAAAATCATACATGCAGATCACTATTACAATCTACTTCTGTGCCTCTGAGGAGGGGAAACACATGAAGCATAACACAGCAGAGTCTCACACATACTATTATAGTCTGTCTCCTCCCAGGACACTTATCTCTACCAGTTAGCCTATTTATGCAGCAAAACTACACGTAAATATCCCAAAATAGCTCACACAAGCTATAGTTTCATTTTACCCTCCAGCACTGCAAGCTTTATATTATAACTTTGTTCCTGAAATAAATCTCTTGAAGATTTTTAGAAAGTACCTGTAAGCGCAAGGACTGAATCTGACTACTAAATGGGAAAAATGTATGCAATGGGTTTAAAATATTTATGTAACAGATTCTCACTAAAAAAATACTACACACAGTATTGTACAAGAAAAAGCTAAATAATTGTTTCTTACTATCAATTGTGCAACTCAGCAGTTGAATATCAATAATCATGCAAAATCTATCAAATCAAAATTAATCTCCGTGACTTTCTTTGGGGACATCTGTGTATCATAATAGGAAGGGGAGCTTAAAAGAAAAAAACAAACATGCTACCACATTGCATTGGCAGTCCTTAAGGAGCTGGTAGATTGGTATCTTGGCTTCATATGAATGCTCATTTTGAAGGATTCCTTCAGTATTTCTAGCAGTCAAACATCAGTTGTCTTTACAAAGCTCATTCTAGAAGTACTCTATTTCAAAGTATTTTTTATAAATACTTTTTTTTTTTAAAACCTTTTAAATCCATCTCTTGTAGTAATCCAGGCTCCAGAGTAAGAATTCTAACCCACTGCAACTCCTTCCTTTTTCACATTGAATTTACTCTAGCACCGCACTGTTTGGAAATGATAGCACTTTTATCTTCTACCTTGTATTTCCCTGGGAGGAACTAGTCTATTTTGAATCTGTTCTCCCTGTAGGTCACATGGAAACCACAGCAGCTGAAAAGAATCTCTATCCCTTTCTTGCAGTTTGACAAGAGATTTGAAAGTCAATCACATTAAAAAAATCAAAACAATTCTGATGAATAACAGATGAAAAGAAAAGATAAATGTAAGTTACAGTAACATTAGTGAGCTCACAGAAAATTTTTGTGTAGAGATGTGCTTTTTAATCTCTATGGAGTAAAGAAAGGAACAAGGATTTTTCACTCCTAGTTAATTAAGTCTTACCTAGAAATTTAGTTCTTCCCTTTCCTGCTAACCCCTACCTAGATACTGTTGCAGCACACACAAACTAGCAGGCTGCAATAAGGCTTCTACTATTAGTCAGATTCTACTGTCCATGCTGTATCACCTTCCTCCAGAGACCAAACCACACTACCCCTCCTACATCCAACCCCTTCTTCCACAATCTTCAGGGCTATTTAACTACTTAGTGGGAAGGAGCTACAGCTGCACATCATCTATGTCAATCAACCCACTGCCTTCCAGTCAAGGCCACAGCTGCATATTATCAATGCTAATCAACCCACTGCCTTCATTCCTCTACAACAGGGGTCCTCAAACTTTTTAACCAGGGGGCCGGTGTGCGGATGAAGTGGCAGGTAGTCATCTGCAGCTGCTTAGTTTCCCTCTCCCAACCCCCGGTGGGGGGTTCTGTAAATACTGGGGGCCAGATTGAGGACCCTGGGGGGCTGTATCTGGTCCATGGGTTGTAGTTTGAAGACCTCTGCTCTACAAGATACTGTGAATAAGTACTATTCTTTAACTTCACAAAACAAAAAGTATTGCCTGTCTGAAAGACATTCAAAACACTGTGGGGAAGTTAATTAAAAGTAAAATTCCTTGTTGACTGTTAAAGTCAAACACACATAAATACAGCTATTGTTATAAATCACTGAAGAACAAAATACCTGAGTTAACTCTAACATGACATCCTTTCTACTGTACTGCAGAAAGAGATCTTTTCCCATTATAATATATACATTAATAGTTTATGCATTACAAATAAACTTATGTTTATAATTTCTAGCCAAAACCTTATCATTAAAGCTTTAAAAATTAAATCCTTTTAAGAAATTTTAGTGTAAACTTTTTTGGCGGTTTCTGCATTAGAAGAGGAAAAAAGAAAATACAGAGAACTGGACAGTAAATATAGCATATATATTATACATATTGAATTTGCTCCGAACAGTGTTAGTATTGTTTTTAAACTGAAAGTGCAGTTATTGGTTGCATGCATAATAGCCATTTGTTTGTACAGTCTTCACAAGTGTTGCAGCATATTACTTTTGATGGTAGTACAGCTAGGTTAATAATGAAAGCAAGCATTAAAGTTGTATTTGTAAAATGTATATAGACTTGGCAAATAGAAGGAAAATGTCATAAACAGGCTGTGTATTAAAATATTAAAATAAAATAAAAATGTGCATAAAGTGTGTAAAGGTCTCTAGAACCTTTGCGCTTTTAAAAATAACAGTACAATAAAATGCATTACGATCTACATTGTGTATCAACAGGAAAGATCCTAAATGCCCTGGAGGCTTGTGCTAGTCATGTGCAAATAAAGTGCTCCACAATAGCAGAAGGAATGTTAAGGTTTCTTGCTAAGCATTCTGTTCTTCATGTTTTCTGGCACCTGTTTTTCAAATATCACCTAGTGGTTACAAGACCTTTTGTAAGAGTCCTGTGGTATCATAAAAGTTAATTTCAAAGAGTGGAAAAAACAACTGTGGTAAATTTAGCTCAAAGGGTCATACAGTCATGGGACCTTTAGTAACAGTTGAGTCTGTCACTGTGCAGGTCAAATGTCGATAGTAGTGGACATAAATCAGGCACCATATTGTGAAACTTTTTTATTCCTTAAATGGATGGGATTGATCGTGAAGAAAACCAAAAATCATGTGAAATAGAGGTGCTGGGCTATTACAGAATAGCTGGCCATTTTAAAGCTTTTTTTTTAAAGTTTACTTGATTATTTGTTATTGTTAAATATCAACATTATTCCCATATCAATGAAGGAATGGAAATTTTTTTTAAAAAAAGCAATCTTTTGACTAAATGGTTTCACAATATCATACTGGAATGGAATATCCAAGGACTATTTCTGCTGTGCCACACAGTAGATATCTCAGGATTCTCAAAATCATATCAGTCAAGATGTTGCCTTTTACTTGTAGTTAATAGAAATATAACCATAAATATACTATAGTATATTTATATATTAAATATTTCTATACAATATCAATACGCTATAGTTATAGATACTTATAAGATTAAGGTAGTATTTTTAAATGCAGATTAAAAAAAAAAAGTCTGATGGAGATGCAGATCACCAATGGAGGCAAATACTAACACCTATTGCTAACATGCTTTCTTTTTTGGTCTCTTTCATCAGCTCCTTAGAAATAAACCTCTGCCCTTCAAGTGCCTGCCAACTTCAGACCAGATGCCATTATGAAATTTATATTAATCAGCAACAAGATGACTACGGTATTGTAACCAAATTACAAGCAGTCAGATCAGAGCCTGTCTTCAGGTAGGGACCCGAAGTATAGGTTTCTTGCAAAAAAAGAATGTATCAGTAGGATGGAGATCTCACAGTCCTATGGGGAATATTAGTTTTATGTGAAATTCAAAAATTGACTTTGGTGAATCTAAAAAAAAAAAGTAGTTTGAGAAAATAAGGAATAAAAAGAGCAACAATAAGCAATCAAAAAACCTTAATTTTTCATCTGAATTGATATCTTGCAAGCCACGTGCAAACTAAGAACAATTGCAAAGTGTATGTGATTTCTCAGCTCCATTAGTGGGAAAATATTTTTGCAGGGAAGCGAGGGATTTGATTGTCAGTATGACAGACAAACCTTTTCTAGAGAAGTTTCTAGGGAAACTTTTAGAACAGATTTTGCAGTTACCAATAGCTTCTAATTCGTATATAAACCCTGTTGCATTAGCATTAATATAAATGGCAATTTTATCAACGATTTAAATAAAGATAGGAGCATATCAGACCACTGTGCTTATGGAAGATGACGGAGAATTTATTTTAGGTCCCAGATCTTTGTATGGGGTCAAATAATATGAACTCTCAATTTCTCACTATGTTAGAAATTAAGGGAGAGAGAAATTAAGAGAATAAAGAGAGAAATGGCCATTCCACACTGATAGTAATGAAAAACTGTGATATCAATTATTATTTGTTAAAATAGCCAGTAAGAAGACATCAGCAAGAGAAGTAAATGAAATTTCTCAAAGACATAAGAAATTACAGTATCATATCCAACTTCATTATAAGAGCTAAGACTTACATGTCAGAAGATGGAAAATGTATTATTTTATATATATATATGTAAATATAAAAATATTTATATTAATTTGAGGCATTCTTTTTTCCCAGAACAATATTAGTAAGAGCTACTGCATTTTATGTTATTAAATCCAAAATTCCAAGATGTAAATTATGTACAAATATATAAATTACTATAAAAAAGAAAAATATAAGCATATTCATTATTGTACAATGCATGCTTATAAGCAGATGTGATTTGGTTTATAGATGTATGTATAGTATATATATTGTACATAAATACAAGCATTTATTTGAGACATGCAACCGGCATTTGTAGCATCTGATTTGTACATGTAATTCTGTAACTTTAAAAAATCTTATTTCTTTTCCTTTTTTGAATCCTTTTTTGTGGTGACAGGAATTAAAAAAACCCCTGCTCTCTAACTGATCTCTTGTTGGTATGCCATCACAATTAAGGCAAGTGCTGACTGCATAATGAAAATAAGGAAAAAAACATTTTAAGATAATGAAAATAATAAAAGATGGAGCCATTCAGTACTGCTACATACACTAATAATAAAATCCCAAGAAAAGCAACAATATTTTTTTATCTGCATGTATCAGTCAACTGAGGTTTTGGCTGTATAGTCAAGCTCTTTAGGGAAGAAAAGATATAGAAGTAATTAAAAAAAAGATAATAAAATATGTACAGGATTCAACCCACTTTGAGGATTCTTGCATCTTAGTTATCTTCAAATTAGTAATTGAATTAAACCAGTCTTACATTACACAAAATTAAAAATTAAAATTAATTGGAAAAAACATGGCTTAGGGAACAAGGCAGAGGACTGATTGTTCTGTTCCATGCTTGGGAACATTGTTTTGAGAGACTGGAAAATGTTTTTTAACCATTCTGAGTTTTGGCTTCCTCATTTGTAAAACAGGGATAATGCACATGTCATGGTTTAACTCCAACCAGTAACCAAGCACCACACAACCGCTTGCTCACTCCCCCCTCACCCGGAGGGGTGGGGAGGAGAATTGAAAAGGAATGTAAAACTCGAGGGTTGAGATAAGAACAATTTAATAATTGAAACAGAATAAATAGGTAAGAACAACAATAATAACAATAATAATAATAATAACAATTTTAATGGAAAGGTTGGGGGAAAGGGTAAAATCCAAAGGAAAAGGGAGAACGGAAAACAAGTGATGCACAGTACAACTGCTCACCACCCGATGACTGATGCCCAGACAGTCCCCAAGCAACGATCCCCCCCAGCTAACCCTCCAAGTTTATATACTCAGCATGACGTCCCATGGTATGGAATACCTCTTTGGCTGGTTCAGGTCAGCTGACCTGGCTGTGTACCTTCCCAGTCTCTTGTGTCCCTCCAGCCCTCTGGCTGGCAAGGCCCAAGAAACTGAAAAGTCCTTGTTTTAGTACAAACATTACCCAGCAACAACTAAAAACTATCAGTCTGCTATCAGCATTGTTCTCACATCATAGCCAAAACACAGCACTGTACTAGCTACTAAGAAGAAAGTTAACTCCATCCCAGCCGAAACCAGGACAGCACATCATGCTGCTTGAAAAGCACTTGGACATCAAAGGTCTGAAAACATGCAATAGGTGCCAGGTTATTATTGTTCCTGTTGTATACAAGTTGAAGAAATAGATTCACAGTCTTCCTTGTTAAGACAAAATGAAAAGCCCCTTTAGTCTGATAAGACTCGAGTTTAACATTGTAAGTTAAACCTGCAACAGCTGATACAATTTTTCTTGTTTACTAGGGTAAAAAATTCAGGAATTTCTAGCAAATATGCATTGCTTTAAGACACATAGGGACACTGGCAATGTATCAGGAGAAACAGAACCCTGGATGCCTAAAATCAAGTCTTAACATGTAAAGAATGACTGGGCTCAAGTATGTTGTTTGGGATGCACATTAGCAAATGAAAGATATACCAGACACTGCTGCTTCTTGATATGCAACCTTAGTTTCATCATAAATTTATTTCAGATACGATTATCATAGTATCTCTAAAAACCTGGAACTGGCCTCATTCACTCAGGACTATCCACAGCATTCCTTAGCTAATATTGCATCTGGTCTTGTGCACACTTTGAACCCTTCCTGCGGTGAATGAAGAGACGGGACGCAGCTTGATGCAAGCAAATGTCAATTTAATGTACAGAAGCACGAGGTTTTATACACTTTCAGAAGCTGCGCGTTTTAAACAGATTGGTTCTTGAAGCTAAGCCTTGCATACTAGGCAATCCCTGATTGGTGGTTAACTACCAGCAATTAACCGCAAGGTGTTACCTTTCCTTGGTGCCATCGGTCTCCCACTCCCCTGTGCTCTGTAAACATGTCTCATCATGTTAATTGTTGTCTAGACAAGCTCGAGCACATTCCCCTCAGCTAACTGACTGCCACGCATGGTCCTAGTTTCCAGCCTGCTCCTGCATCTCCCCCTTCCTGTTGCACAAAAAGAACCTTTGAAACCGAACGAGTAAAAACAAGGTATAAGTAATAGAACAAATAAAAAAGCAACTGAGACATATTATCAGTGTCAAAATAACCCACTGTCTCTGTTCCGTACAATTTTACAATTTCCCTTTTTTGTTTTTGAACAGCTAGTACCAGGTTTGCCATGTTCTGCAGGGCCCTTGCAAACATGACAGCAACCAAGGCAATAGCAAACAAAGAATACTGCCAATTGAGTGAATGAATGCCAAAAAGGCTGACATTTTCTCAGATTTTGATAACATGTTGCTGCAATGGGGCGCCTAAAATCCACGCAGCACATACCATCCAAATCCTCACAGCCATGTCCTTGAACCAAGGACAAAAAGCAGTGGCAATTTTGACTCACATTCTTAACTGCCTAACAAACAAGGTGATTTAACTCTTTAATGCTTTCCCTGCTGTTACTCTGGATAAGAGAAGAACCGCTGCGACACGTTCCCATCATAGCCTCCTACTACATTAGCATCTACAGAAAGACAATTATCGACAAAGTGTAAACAATATCAGCTTCTTTTGGATTAACATTATACATAGGTGGAAGGGCACACCAAACAAGAACTGGTTCAGTCAAAAAGTTCGAAACATAGCATGCCTTCTCTGAACATACCTCTGGGGTCATTCCCTTCATTCCCTCTCTTTTTTATGCAAAGAGAAACACTTTTACCATAACAGAGAAGCCCCTATTTACATCTCTGAGCCTGGACACAAACCGAAGCTGTATGTGCCACCAGGCTCAGGGCAGAAATCATTCATGTAGCTACATAGCTATATATCTCTACAAGTATGCAGACACCTATTAAACACTAGATAACCATGTTTATCATTCCTACCCTCCTTCACAATACCCAGCTGTTCTCTCATCTCTTGTTAGGTCAAATATTCTCCAGCTTCCTCTCCTATCTCTCTCTTCAGACATTCTCTATCCTCCTCTTTTTTGCTTGTTAATTGCGACAAGGCAAAGGTTGTGTGTAGGCTGGGTGACCATGACCCGATTTATGTTACAATCAACTAAACACTGAATACAGGAAAAAAGGTATGGGAGACATAAGGCAAACATCAATAAGGTGGTTAAAGATAATTATAATAAATCCTGTAATACTTTTGAGTCATGGCCCAAAGTTTCCCAGCCGTGAGAAGAGACCAAAGGCATCCCGCCCCTGGCTCTGTTGCAGATCTTTCTTTTAAGGCTTTTGAGTTTTGTATACTTTTGTAAATTAATTCACAGTGGTCACTCAGATTCACGTAACACATCCTATCAAAGTCTTCACACTTGTGTCCCTGTGCTAATGATAAAAATCAATAGCAACTCGGTTCTGTAGCAACATATGGTGGACAGAATCAACAACTGTTAATAAGCCAGAAAAAAAAATAGTATTTGTAGTATTACTTTGTTTAGCAAGCTAGCAGCCTAATTTACTAAGCAAGTTAAAAGCGTGTACTATTCTTACAGAAGAGATTAGAGAAGCAAAAATGTGTTATGCTGCGTTCCAGAACTCAGCCTGAGAATTACAGTCTGCTGTGAGTTCTCCGTTACAATCATTTGACACATGTTGGGGTTGCGATTGTGAAAGTAGCCCATTTACAATTTTCATTGGCATTATCACAGCTAGTTGTTTTAAAAGCAACCCTTGAGCTTCCTGATGTTCGACTTGTTGCAAAATATTCTGAAGCCAATCAATAAAGTTAGTATTAAAGTTAGTGACTCTCTAGGACCCTGCAAGACTGTGGCAAGACTCCCGCATCCTGACTGCTTTAATAGCCATCTCCTTCAATTGCAAATAGTTGTCCCTGGGATACCTTGCCTGAGTCACAGAATCAGCACAATTATTTTCTCCAGCCAACTGCTCATAGTTAACAGCAATTCCCCGATTAAGGTTTTCAGTGAAGGCCACTACACATAGCTCACAAAAATCAGATAACCACATCATATACTGTATCAGTTAGTACCATACAAAGCAGTAACTTCCAATCATGCAGTGTGAGCGTATAAGGCTCTGCCATCACTTCAGGAAGGGACATAGCAAATGTATTATGAATCCTCCCTTCCCGCACTGCTTTGCTTAACCCTTTAACAGCCTCGTATTGCACAGGCTGCCACTCTGCAGGTTGATTTGTCTGACAAAATACTGAACATGCCCTAGCGACTCCCAAAACCCATCACTTAAGTGTTTCCCACTTGCATTCCTGCCACCAATCCCTCAGACTCCCTTTCACCCTCCCCAAAAATACCATCAGTGCAACAGGAGAGACGAGGGGGTGGGGAAAAGGTCTAGCTCCTTTTCCAGATCTATAGGACCTGGATCAAAAGGTTTATCAGTGTCAATAAAATCATTGTCCGAGTTGTCCTGTTCCCGTGCTTGCTCCTGTGTTGTGAGGGTCGCTGCAATCAGTGACAGAAGCTTTGGGGGCAGAGGAGGTGTGGACAGAATCGCCATTGCTGACGGTGTCTTGAGAAGAGTCGCGCTGTCGGTGGAATTTACAGCTTCCTCTGGTTTAGCACCGATAGTAGAATTAGTCCACACTTGGCAAAGAGTAGTCAGAATTTGCCACCAAGATGTTAAATGCATTCCCGACACGGAGTTCCCCTCCGCGGCAGCATCATACAATTGGCTGCTGTATGTACACACTTTCATTCTTTCAAAGTCTCTAAAGTTTCTTGGCTGCTCACCTGTCTCGATGAATACAGGTGTTATCCTGGGGGTTTAGGTTGTCAGCCTGGTCCAGACAGCAAGACGATCGTTCAGCCAAGCCGTCTCCTCCGGAACGCAGCCCTCTTCCACGAGCTGTCTTTTTTCCGTCCTTATTCTTCCAAGGCTTCGGAACACCACCATATGGGTCACCATTTGAGGAGACTGAGGCACGGACTCCCTGATCTGACTAGAAGACCCTTTATGAGTCCATATACGTCTCTTTCTGGGGACGAAGCCTGATTCCCCGTTACGGATTTCCCACAGCTCACTGACACGCGGAAAGCAGACTCCACCATCTGTAAGATTGTAAAGTAGGTATGTTTATTCAGCGCTGGGCAGCACGGGGGGGGGTAGTCCCGCCGAAAACCGTGCGCGCCTGATGCAAAAACTTGCTCTATTTTATAAGGCAACTCATTACATATTCATAATATGTTGCAATACGCCTATACATATGCATTACCTATCCCCGCTTCGTATTAAAATTAGTTCTGCGAGTCATTTCCATATTTTTCTCTCGACTGAGTTTGCGCAGTGTCTCCTGGTGGTGGTCGTCAGGGGTCCTGAGGATGAAGGCAGGCGAGTCTTCCTCGTGACCGCTAGTTGCCCCCACATCTGGCGCAGGCTCAGTAACGTCCTGGTCTTTGTCCAAACCGCAGAACCGGCTTTGGCTTGTTCTTGCAAGGTTGTGATTGTTCTTTGGACTTATATGGTCATAAAGCTGGACTTATATGGTCATAAAGCTCTCTACTCCCGTATACCTTATCACAGCACCCAAGCAGACCATGTAAGATTTGGCAAACAGCTAAGCAGGCTATCATAATCATTAAACTTTACCCTAAACAGCTAAGCAGACTATCATAATCATTAAACTTTACCCTATCTCTTACCCTCCCCCCTCTCTCAGTCCCCCCTTTTCAAAGAAATTAGTAAATTCTTTTACTCAGACTCGAAGTATTGATTAGATACTAATTTTTGTCGCAGTTGATTTCTCTTCCATTCGCTATAGGAATTTCCAGTTCCCTTAAGACACCAAAATCCACAACGGATAGCTATACTAATAATTAAAAATAGAAAGACAATTACAATGATCATTACAAATAATTGTTTTAACCATGTTAGATTGGGCAACCAGGATGTCAATTTCTCCCATAATTCAGAAAAGCCCCAAGAAGTGTTGTCTTGTGTCACTTTATGTAGAATATTTACTTGTTTCCTAATTTCTTGGAGGTCTTCGGTGATTCGCCCGCTCTGATCTGCATACATGCAACAATCTATATTGATCACAGTGCATACCCCCCCTTGGGAGGCTAATAGCAAATCTAAAGCCATACGATTCTGTGATACTATTTTCGATAAGTCAGTAACTTCCTCCTGGAGTGCCAGGAGGGCATCAACTGTCCTATTTTCCACTGTTTCTATTACAGCTGAGATGTTTATTATTGCCTTTCCCAACTCACTAACCCCTAAAAACGGAATGAGCCATCGTGCAAAACTGTGGAAACTCGTTGGTCTGTTTATGAGGGGGTTATTTACGACGTTCCGTTTTTTTCTTATGGGGGGTCGCGTTAACCCGTCAATGATAGTAATATTGGGGACCAGACCTCCCAGAGTGCATGCTCCTCGCCATCCTATGGGCAAGACTTTATGAGCCGTTGTGCCACACAACCAATACCACCCTGTCCCTTGTGGGGTCGGGAGACTGGTATAGTTCAATTTTAAAAATCCCAAGTCTCTACCTGTCATATTTAATGTACGACTTCTGTTACAATTTGGGTGTTCTCCCATAAACAGCCCTTTTCCCGAACTTACCAGGCAGTTATCCCCTAATGTGCTGGTCTCTTCAACAGTTATTTTTAATTCTCGTCCCCACTTAACCTGAGGGTCTGTGCTCCAGATTGTATTTCCCCAAAAGGAGCCGTCTTGGCGGTTCGTCAGGGAAACTGGCAGTGGGATGCCTATTAACGGTATCTCATAACCAGAGTGTCTTGGCATTTGGGTACAGATCCAACAATCTGTTTTATTTAAAATTTTGGTGATGTTTTGAATCGCCTGAACATACCAATTCTCTCGCCAGGCCGCTGTGTCTATCACCTGTGAAATTATCAGAATCATGTTAAATTTAACCCACATCCTATCTTTTTAGCTTGAGCTTTAACGGCCCTTGAATTTCTGATGTCCAAAGCTTTTGTGGCGACTTCTTCACACGGGTATGATGAATCCAGGCATTCTGTTCTTTAATTTTGATTGCTGTGAAGGAGGTGAGGAGTACTTGGTATGGTCCTTTCCACTGTGGTTTCAAGGTTTTCTCTGCAAGAGACTTTACATATACATAATCTCCAGGTTGGATATCATGTACAGGCCCATCCAGACCCCTTCCCCGGGTCCCAATTACATGTTTTCCAATTTTATTGAGCTGCTTGCTCAATGCCACCATATAGGAAGTCATAATTTCATCCCCAATTTGCATTGATGTCCCCTTTTGTATTCCATAGGGGCGTCCATACAGAATTTCAAAAGGGCTCAGTCCTCCCCTCGCCCTCGGTCTTGTCCGTATACGCAAAAGGGCTAAAGGGAGAGACTGAGGCCATGGCAAGTTTGCTTCTTGTCCCAACTTTACAATTCGCTGTTTGATTAAGTGGTTCATTTTCTCCACTTGGCCACTCGACTGAGGGCGATATGGGGTGTGAAGTTGCCAATCTATACCTAAATGGTGGGTGGTTTGTTGCACTATTTTTGAAACAAAGTGTGGTCCCCTGTCAGAGGATATGGTTGCTGGAACCCCAAAACGCGGTATTATTTCTTGTATTAGTATTTTAGTTACCTCCCGAGCCTTGGCAGTTCTGGTTGGGAACGCTTCTGGCCAACCTGAAAAGGTATCAGTTAATACCAGCAAATATTGGTACCCCCCTTTTCTTGGAAGTTCCGTGAAATCAACCTGCCATTGTTGTCCAGGCCCATTACCCTTTCCAATCTGGCCCATCTCTAGTTTGGGAGTATTCTTTGGATTAGTCTGGAGGCAAAGGTCACACTGTTGAGTCACCTGTCTCACTGTGGTATATAAGTTTCTAGCCACAATATCTTTTATCAGATGCTTATACAGAGCCTCCATTCCCCAATGTCTCTTCCTATGTTCTTCCCGTATTAAATGCCACAGTAAATATGAGGGGACAATTAATCTTCCCTGTGGGGTATAAGCCCATCCCTCTTCATTATATGACCCTTCTAAGTCTGAAATAAGTTTCTGATCTTCCCTAGTGTATTTTGGTTTATCTTGTAGGGAAATATGTCTATCGGGGATTAAAGCCCCTGCTACTTTTATTTTCGTTTTGGCCACTTTTTTTGCCTCTCTGTCCGCCAGTTCATTCCCTTTTTCCAAATCTGAGCTCACTTTCTGGTGTGCCTTAATATGCATAATTGCCACTTTCTCAGGGAGTTGGACAGCTTCTAGTAACTTCAGAATTTCTTCTGCATGTTTGATATTTTTCCCTTGGGAGTTCAATAAACCTCTTTCTTTCCAAATTGCTCCATGTGCGTGTACAACTCCAAAGGCATATTTTGAGTCTGTGTAAATGTTTACAGTTTTGCTCTGAGCCAATTCCAGGGCTCGAGTTAGGGCAATTATTTCTGCCTTTTGTGCGGAGGTGTTCATGGACAAAGGTCCTGACTCTATTACCTCTTGACTGGTGGTGATGGCGTATCCTGCGTGCCGATTGCCATTCAGGACATAGCTGCTCCCGTCTGTGAACCAGTTTTCCCCGTTTTCTATGGGGCTATCCTTTAAGTCTGGGCGACTTGCGTATGTCGCTTCAATAGTTTCTAAGCAGTCATGATGCACTGGTTCTCCTGTGTTTCCGCTGAGAAAAGAAGCTGGGTTGACAATGTTAGTAACCACGATTTCCACATCATCCTGTTCCACTATTACAGCTTGATATCGCAGGAACCTTTGTGGAGATAGCCAGTGTCCACCCTTTGCTTCCAATACTGCCGACACTGTATGGGACACAAAAACAGTCATTTTCTGGCCCAGGGTGAATTTTCGGGCTTCCTGTATATTTAGTATCACAGCCGCAACTGCCCTTAGGCATCCAGGCCAGCCCTTTGCAGTCGCGTCTAACTGTTTAGAGAGGTAGCCAACTGCCCGACGGTACGGACCTAGCTCCTGTGCCAATATTCCTAGGGCAATGCCCTGTTTCTCGTGAGAAAAAAGGAGAAACGGCTTACCCACATCCAGGAGTCCTAAGGCCGGGGCTGACATCAGGGCCTTCTTTAGTTGTTCAAAAGCTTGTTCAGCCTCTTTTATCCCATTCGAGGTGTTTCTGTTCAGTCGCTGTCAGCGCATATAATGGTTTAACAAGCAGTCCATAATTGTAGATCCACAATCGACACCACCCTGTCATTCCCAGAAAGGTTCGCAATTCCTTTACCGTCTGGGGTTTTTTAGTTTGGCATATCACCTCTTTGCGGGCCTGTCCCAAAGTTCTTTGTCCCGCACTGATCTCATAGCCCAAATAATTCACTTTACGCTGCATTACCTGGGCCTTCTTCTTGGACACCCTATATCCTTGAAGCCCTAAGAAATTCAACAGACTCACCGTCCACTCCATACAATCTTCCTCTGTGTTGGTAGCGATCAGGATGTCATCCAAGTACTGCAACAATTTTCCTTTCTCGGATGGGGCTTCCCAGGATTCCAGGTCTCTCGCAAGCTGATTGCCAAAAATGGTAGGACTATTCTTAAATCCTTGCGGCAACACCGTCCAAGTGAGCTGGGTCCTTCGACCACTTTTAGGATTTTCCCACTGGAATGCAAACAACTTTTGACTGGCTTCGTGGAGAGGGAGGCAAAAGAAAGCATCCTTTAAATCTAGAACAGTAAACCAGATTAATTCAGGTGCCAATGCAGTCAGTAGGGTATACGGGTTTGCCACGACTGGGTAGAGATCCTCAGTAATCCTGTTCACTGCACGCAAGTCTTGAACCACCCTATATGACCCATCGGACTTCCGAATAGGTAATATAGGAGTATTGAATTCAGACTCACATTCCTTTAATAGTCCTAGCTGCAAAAATTTTTCTATCACCGGCCGGATTCCTTCCCTGTCCTCTTTCTTTAGAGGATATTGTTTAATTCTTACCGGTCGTTGACCTTCCTTTATCTTAACTTCAACAGGTGGAGCATTTTTCGCTCTTCCAGGCACATCAGTAGCCCAGACTCCTGGATACACTTGGTTCAGAATTTCCTCATTGATTTTCCCTTCTGAGGGGAGACTAGTTAGGACTAGACTTAATGCCTGTGTATATCGTTGATCCTTTACCTCCAAAGTAATTTCCCCTTTTTCAAACGTGATCTTTGCTCTTAATTGTTCCAACAAATCTCTCCCCAAAAGTGCCTTTGGGGAGTTGGGCATATATAAAAACTTGTGGATACCCCATTGCTTTCCCAATTTATACTTTAAAGGTTTGCAAAAATACGCCTTTTCACTTTGGCCAGTTGCTCCCTGGACTACAACGTAATCATCTCCTAAAGGCATTAAGGCTTGATTCAAAACCGAATATGTCGCTCCTGTATCTATCAAAAACTCCACTTGCTGCTGCTTTTCCCCTAGCTTAATTATAACCAGTGGATCCGCTAGGGTAGATTCCCCAGGTTCCCGTCAGTCTTCTATCACATTGGCTATCTTCACGTTCGCCGAGGTTTTTCGACCCCCTTCCCTGTTTCTAGGACATTCCCTTTTCCAATGACCAAAGCCCCTGCACATAGCACACTGATCCCTTTCCAATCGAGACGAATCTCGCCTACCACCTCTCCGTTCCCCTTTTTCTTGAATGGCAGCTATCAATTTCCTTTGTCCCCGCCGATATTCTTCCTCTCTATTACTAAACACCCTCCACGCTTCATCCAACAATATCTCTAAGTTTCTACCTTCTGTAGAACGCAGCTTTTGAAGTTTTCGCCTTATGTCCCCTGTAGATTGACCCAGGAATAAAGAAATTAATTGCTGGATCCCTACCTCAGACCCAGGGTCCAGCGGCGTGTTACGGCGCATCACATCCCTCAGCCTATCCAGGAACTCAGACAGGGACTCAGAAGGAGTTTGCTTAACTGCATATAAAGCTGACCAGTTTATAGTTTTGGTAATTGCTTTCTCCATTCCCTTCACAATCCATTCCTGATATTCCCGTAATCTTTGCATATGTGCCGATCTATTAGCATCCCACTTTGGGTCTTGGAGGGGGAAATATTCCTTAACATCCCCTCCTGTAATTTTATAATAGTCTTCAGCCAGATTTCCTGCTGTTTTCAAAACTAGCTGTTTTTCAGTTTCAGTCAAATATTCCAATAATAATTGTATATCATTCCAATCGGGATTGTGTTGTTTCACGATAAATTGGAACTGCCTGGTTACACTTATCGGGTCTCTTCTATAATCCTTTGCAATCTTTCTCCACTCTCCCAAATCAGCAGTGGAGAAAGGCACTTTAATTAGCATTGTTCCACCGTCTGGCCCCACCGCCTCTCGGAGGGGTGCTTGTAAAATAGTCAGGGCAGACTTCTGCCGAGTGTGGGAAGATACAGGGCTATCAGGAGGATTAAAAGCTCCTTCCGAATCCGCATCCTTGTCCCGTGCCCGGGGGGGAGGTTTAAACAAGTCATCTAAGTCCTGTTCTGGGGCTTGGTGAACCTTGTCTGCCTTTGTACACCTCTGCCCAATGCTGCAGGAAGAACAGCATCTTTTCAATTTACTTCTACCCTCCTTATTTTCCCGCTCCAATGCGAGTACCATAGGGTCCTGTGGGGGTATTATCCCACAGTCCCTTTGCCACTCCGGATGGTTTCGCAGAGTGAAAAACATATCTGCATATGATACTTCATCCCATTTCCCTTCTCTTCTCAAGAACAGCATAAGCTGTAACAAAGTATTATAATCCAATGTTCCATTAAACGGCCACTTAACTTCGCCCTCTAACTTATACAATGGCCACCACTGATTACAATATTTAATGAGGGTCTTTTTGCTTTCTGTGCTTCCCTTCCCTACAATATCCTTCCAATGGGCGAGTATACAACCCAGAGGACTCTTTTTCAGTATCCCTCCTTGGGTGTTACCCATTTTCAATATACTCTTAAGGGATTCAAACTGACTTTTAAATTCTCTCTTTCTACGCCTATCAGCCACACTCTCACTTATTCTCACTCAATTCCACTCTCACGGACGTCCATGCACTCAGAGAAAATCACACACACATCACTTTACACAAACACTATGGTTCGACAAATTCAAATCGATAGTCTATTCCAAATGTCTTATTGCCATAACCAAAATCAATACCAAGAGAAATTTAACACAGCATCGCTCCAGTTAACAACCTTTTAGCAGCTGCAAATATCTTGTGAATTACAAGAGGCCCGCTTACCCCTCTCCTGTTTGTCCTGGCTCCCAACAACAGGATACAGCGGTTACCTTAAACTCAGTCGATCTATCCCCGAGATCGCTACCGGCCGCTCTATCGGCCAGCGAGTTTCTCAGTTACAGTCCCAAACCCAATAGGTACCTAACCAACGGGCACTATGCTGCACGCCAGACGTCTCTGCGCGATTTATCAGCAGTCCGAATATGCGTACGCTCAAGTCCCTTTGTTAAACATACCGTTAAATCCGCAGCTCCAAGAGGCTGTTGTCCACTCCCGCGGTGATCGGCCGGCAGCGGAGACTCCTCCGAGCAAAACGCTCGGGGCGCGCCTAGGAGCGTCCGCTCCGCAGTCGGTCCCGCAGCCGAGTGGAGATCCTCCTGGCTGGCTCGCCAAAACTGACGCGCGGAAAACGGACTCCACAATCCGTAAGATTGTAAAGTAGGTATGTTTAATCAGTGCTGGGCAGCACGGGGGTAGTCCCGCCAAAAATCGTGCGCGCCTGGCGCGAAAACTTGCGCGATTTTATAAGGCAACTCATTACATATTCATAACTATGTCGTAATACGCCTATACATATGCATTACCTATCCCCGCTTTGTATTAAAATTAGCTCTGCGAGTCATTTCCATATTTTTCTCTCAACTGAGTTTGCGCAGTGTCCCCTGGTGGTGGTCGTCAGGGGTCCTGAGGATGAAGGCAGGTGAGTCTTCCTCGTGACCGCTAGTTGCCCCCACACCTGGCGCAGGCTCAGTAACGTCCTGCTCTTTGTCCAAACCGCAGAACCGGCTTTGGCTTGTTCTTGCAAGGTTGTGATTGTTCTTTGGACTTATATGGTCATAAAGCTCTCTACTCCCGTATACCTTATCACAGCACCCAAGCAGACCATGTAAGATTTGGCAAACAGCTAAGCAGGCTATCATAATCATTAAACTTTACCCTAAACAGCTAAGCAGACTATCATAGTCATTAAACTTTACCCTATCTCTTACCCCCCCCCCCCCCCCCCCATCACCTCTCAACTCCGGAGGGATTTCAGGCCGGCTCCTGCTTCCTTTCAGCAGATCATTCAAAGTTCTGTGGGATTTGCTGCATGTCGCTCAGATAGGCGATTCGAGAGCCCTTCACGTTAGATCCTTAAACGCATCACGTCGGGGTCACCAATTTGCGGCGAATGAAGAGATGGGATGCAGCTTGATGCAAGCAAACGTCAATTTATTGTACAGAAGCACGAGGTTTTATACACTTTCAGAAGCTGCGCGTTTTAAACAGATTGGTTCTTGAAGCTAAGCCTTGCATACTAGGCAATCCCTGATTGGTGGTTAACTACCAGCAATTAACCGCAAGGTGTTACCTTTCCTTGGCGCCATCCGTCTCCCACTCCCCTGTGCTCTGTAAACATGTCTCATCATGTTAATTGTTGTCTAGACAAGCTCGAGCACATTCCCCTCAGCTAACTGATTGCCACGCATGGTCCTAGTTTCCAGCCCGCTCCTGCACCTTCCTTTCTTGTCTTCATATATACTTGCCAGTTTACATGTTTATATGTAATATAGTTTTCAATATACAAAGAATATGCACTGAGACCCCAACCCAACCTTTCCAATTTCTAGGAGCACATACTTTACAATAGGGAAATTTTCTCACAAGGTAAGAACCATACTAGTTAGTTTTGCTAAACTGTGAGTTGCACAGTTGATCCTAGTTCATCCACAGCACTAGTTTGTCCTCTTATGTCCTGAACTGCAGAACAAGACTGAAGGATAGAAAATATTACCAAGATGTTCTTTTATTACCTGCATGGGTGGGTTTGAGAACTAGTAATGCATATGTTGGTTCAGAAGAGACATCTTTCTATAACAAGCATTAGCCAGAGAACTAGAGACAGAAATTTTTGACCTGTCAGAAGATTGTGCCACTGCCAACCATAGCAAATGATTTAAAAAATACTCTTTTGTAGGGTGTTGACGGAATGGCAGAGAATTAAACTCTACCTTTCATTTCTAGGTAACAGCATATACCCTTTTGACTGGAAATATTTTATCAAAGAGGAAAAGAGTATATATAACTGCATAAGTAAAGTAACTGAAAAAGGTAATAATAATTACAGCTTAGAATTCTAAGAAGGGAAAAAGGCAAGCCAAAGGGCACAGAAGAAATAAATCTCATCAGTGCTTCTCTTCTATAATCATTTACATTTGTATTAGGATTTTGTAGGGGGGGGGGGGGTAAAGGGGTGGCTTTTGTGACAAGATGCTACAAGATTCTCCTGTGTCCAATAGAACCAGTGCCAGCTGGATCCAAGACGGACCCACCGCTGGCCAAGACCGAGCCAATCAGCAATGATGGTAGTGCCTCTGTGATAACATATATAAGAAGGGGGAAAAAAAAAAACCAACTGCTGTGCAATTGAAACTGGAGGAGAGGAGTGAGAATATGTGAGAAACAATTCTGCAGACACCAAGGCCAGTGAAGAAGGAGGGGGAGCAGGTGCTCCAGGCACTGGAGCACAGATACCCCTGCAGCCCATGGTGAAGACCAGCCCATGGTGAGGCAGGCTGTCCCCCTGCAGCCCATAGAGGTTAATGGTGGAGCAGATATCCACCTGCAGCCTGTGGAGGACCCTTTGCCAGAGCAGGTGGATGTGCCTGAAGGAGGCTGTGACCCTGTGGAGGGCCTGTGCTGGAGCAGGTTTGCTGGCAGGACTTGTGACCCCATGGAGACCCATGCTGGAGCAGTCCGTTCCTGAAGGATTGCACCCCATGGAAAGGACCCACGCTGGAGCAGTGTGTGAAGAACTGTAGCCTGTGGGAAGGACTCATGTTAGAGAAGTTTGTGGAGGACTGTCTCCTGTGGGAGACATGTTAGAGCAGGGAAAGAGCATGAGGAGGAAGGAGAGGCAGAGAGAACCTGTGATGAACTAACCAATAATGCTATTCCCCATCACCCTGTGCTGCTGGGGGGGGGAGCAGGTAGAGAAAATCTGGAGTGAAGTTGAGCCTGGGAAGAAGGGAGGGGTGAGGGAAAGGTGTTTTAAGGTTTGGATTTATTTATTACCCTAATCTGATTTTTGATTGGCAATAAATTAAATTGATTTCCACAAGTCAAGTCTTTTGCCCATGACAGTAATTGGTAAATGATTTCCCTGTCCTTGTCTTGACCCATGAGCCTTTCATTATATTTTCTCTCCCCTGTCCAGCTGAGGAGGGGGAATGATAGAGCAGCTTGGTGGACACCTGGCATCCAGCCAGGGTCAACCTACCACAACATTTATCTGTCTGGATCAAACTACCTGATTTATGAATAAACATGGTTTGTTTGCTCAGTGATTAGCATAGATAAAGTTACTACATGCTCTACAAAGGCTTTATTCAGACTCAAGCATACAAAACCCTCATAGGTAGCATGGCAACAAGGGCCTTATGTGAGGATACCCTAGTGTGCCATGATGCCTTGTCTGAGGATACTCAGCCATGGTACCCTTTGAAACTGTCAGGTGCTGCTGCCTGAGCTGTACTGGGAGCAGCAAGTGAGGCATGTTTCAGAGGGAGGCCTTATAGCACCTCATTCCCTAACACAGCAGAAGCCAGGTTCTTGATGTATGCTGGTGTTAAAATGTGTCGCTCTGGCTTTATCCTGGCCAAATTTTCATTATATTTGGTCAGTTATGCAATTTGACATTAATAAGTTAGTATACAAACTAATTATTACAGGTCCATGTAGACTTGGTTGCAGAAATAAAGCTTTATCACACTAGATCTAGTACCTGTGTAAAGCTCTAGTTGGTAGAGATTTAAACAAAAAAAAATAGGGGGATCATTTTTAGGAGTAGGAGAATATTTTTTTCTGACAAACATTATATTCTTGGAAAACTATGAGCTCATGCTATCAGCTATGACTTTGGGCTATGGTTATGTCTAGCATTAAGGCTGGAATACAAGGAACCTGCTAATGTTGGACTAATACTGGATAACAGTGAGTAACCTAAAATTAAATACTAGACCACTGGAAGACTTTGGACTTGAGCTGAGCTAAGGCTATCTAGTGTGTGAGCTAAGGCTATCTAGTGTGTCAGGCTGGTCTTCTCTTTTTAAGATCTTTAATAAGACATTAAAAATCTCCCCCCCCCCCCAATATGCAAAACATATATATATATATAAACCTATAAAAATACTAGTCTTCTTGTCAGCTCTAACTTGACATACTGCAGTAATTACATTGTTACAGGAAAAATCTATTGATGTTTGTCAAACCTTTTGTTTTTCAAGGGTCCATAGCTCATTAGCAACTATTTGCTCCAAACAAACTTGGACTACAGTGTCTTAGCTAAATAGTTGCTTAAAAAATAAATGTCCGTGTCTTGAGTCAGTACAGAGTTAAGCAGTAGCTATGTTTTCCAAGTGAAATATGTCAGTCTTTTTGGCTAAAGAAAAAGGTAAAGACTTAATTTTTTTTTTCTTTTCTTAATGAAGTAGTGGCTGCTAGGAAAAGTGAGAGAGAATTGTATTCCATTTACAAAGATTTCATAATTAAGACTGGTGCTGGACAAAGTTACTGTTAAGTGTTGGGCTTGCTACTTTGATAATAATGATCAAATAATATTTTGCAGTTTATATCCTCATTCATTACTGTTCAGAAGAATGGGATAGTTCTGCTGAGTATCACTCAAAACACAAAAGTGGGGATTAAGGAGAGATGTCTGAGACATATTTAGGTATACCACCATTTCAAGAAGACTATATATATTTCAAGAATAAAAAAATATATGACCATTTCAAGAAGACAAAGCTTACATATACAACCTGAAAATTTACACATACACTTAAATTTTAAATATGTTAGCACATCCTATATATTAAAGAACTTTTTTTCAACTTTATCTTGTGTAGAACAAAAATCTACCATTTACAGCAAAGCTGTATTCTCTAGTCACATATATTCTAAAATGAATATGTTTCAGTAATGCTTTTATCTTTTGGAAACAGTGAAGCAATCAACCTCTACTATCAGAAAGTCTTCCCAAAAGCAAATCTGAGTTGGAGTATTTACATCTGTGTAACAGCACAGTTCTCTACAAAACATGAGAGCAGATTTTCCCATGTCCTTCACTGGAAACTTGGCATCCACAGGTATCAGACCATGACTTGAATGAGTCAGACATGGATAATACTTGTTTGGTAGAATGACATCATACATACTTTTAAGTCCTTCAGAAAAATATGTGGAAGTAAAATTAAATCTAAATAATTCATTATGCTACCAAGCCTTTCTTGAAGAGGAACTATACCTCCAGGTGTTTGGGCATTTGTGTTTCAAAAAATCCACTTACATTTGTATAAAATTATCTAATATTGTTTATCCCCTGTTGTTGCGACGGAGGGAAGACACAGTCACTCAATATGAGTGATCAGCAGACTTCGTTTATTGTGCCTTACAGTCACCTTTTATGCCTTGTTATAATTAGCTCATACATATTACAAAAGTTAAGCTCATTATTGGTTAGTTGCCTAAATACCAAGCCCGCCCCTAGTTTCTCTTCTGTAGTTATCTGTTCCCACCTGTAACATTCTTTTCCCACCGCAATCTTCCTGTTATTGTGTAACTTTTGCTTTACTTCAGATAAGCTGAGAGCGATGTGCATTTTTGTCCAGCCAGCTGGACTATGTCTATGAGACCTTTTTCAGCTAGCCAGTTATCCACACCCTATTTGTTTTTGAGGTATGGAAAACTCCAAAGACTTAATCTAGCTGGTACAGGTAGAAGAAAGAAGAAACCAAGCATTTTATATGAACACTCATAAGTACAAAATTTGATTGATTTTTTAACACAAAATTGTCAAACTCAAAACTGTAACTAAAAGAAAAAAGTTATGTGTTTAAAAATGCGGCAAGATACTGGAGAGCATTCTATAAGCACAAATGAAGGTTAAATTGAGAGTACATTACTTGCCATGAATTATTCACTGAGAGCTAAAGTTTTCACACTAGCCTTGAGATGTCAAAAGGTTTGGTTGCAGATTTGAACTGGTCAGCTAGGCAACCACTATAGACAACTGATAAGTACTTGCTGGGGTAGTCTATTTCCATGATTCAGACATCTGTTTTAAGACAGAGTGAACTGTTCCTCACAGCTGTCTTTCTTTCTGTGGACTATGGCTGCCTGTCTATTTCACATTAGACATCTAGATTTTGGGATATTGAAGATGTACTTGATAAATCGTATGATACAAATCTAAAAAATATTAGCTTCTTGAACATGGGGTTTTTTTCCCTCTTCACTCTCACTTTTAGCAATTGAACTGGATGCAGGTAGGATTAAAAATTTTGCTTTTTACAGAAATGTAAATTTTGAAATATTTTCATATTTGGCCTCACATCTTATCATTTTTGGATCATGTGAGAGATGAATAATGACAAGACATCATCTCCCCAGTCCATAACTAATGTAATAACTATCATGGTTCAAAGAAGCTAGACCTCTGATCTTTCACTCTTCCTCCCCAGAGGGGGGGAAAAATAAAATGATGTAAAGGAATATATATATAGTATGTCAGCTATGCCTACCACTTAAAACTTATGTAAGACTGACTTCTCCTGAATACCCAGACATTTGGAAGGGGAGATACAGTGTGATCTCATATTCATTGATTCTAATTTTTTCCCCAATTTAGGGCTTATTAGTTCTTATTAGTTGAACTTTCATTTTTCCCTGTTTTAATGTTTTAGACAATGAACTTGGTATAAGCAGCTTTCCACATCTGATGGTTTCCTACCACATGACAGGATCCATCAGTAAACAAAGCATAATGCCTTTCATCTTCTGATAACTCATTATGTGGTGGTGCCTCTTGGGCACGAGGCACCTCCTCAGGCAGTGCTCCAAAATCTCTGCCTTCTGGCCAGTCCATGATCTCTTCCAGGATTCCTGTGCTGTTGGCTTTCCCCAGTCGAGCTCGCTGCATGATCAAGACCACCCACTTACTCCACGTAGCGCTGGTTGTGTGATGTTTAGAGGGGATGTTTCCTTTGAACATCCAGTGTAGCACGGGCAATCACGGTGCCAAGATGAGATATGCTTCTGTATCAACCACTTTTGAAGCGGCTTGAACCCCCTCATATGCTGCTAGTATCTCTTTTTCAGTTGGGGTGTAGTGGGCTTCCGATCCTTGATACCCCTGGCTCCAAAACCTTAATGGTCAACCTCAGGTTTCTCCTAATGTTTTCTGTCATAGGCTCCAGGTGAGAACATACCCCCAGATGCAGTGCAGAGTATATTTTGCACAGCTGGTCCTGTCCAAACAGACCCAAGAGCTACTGCACAAACTATTCCCTGTGTGATCTGCTCAAAGGCTTGTTGTTGCTCAGAGCCTCACTCAAAATAGTTCTTCTTTCAGGTTACTCGATAGACAGGGCTCACAAGCTGGCTATAACCTGGAATGTGCATTGTCCAGAACCCCACAAGGCCTAGGAAAGCTTGCGTTTCCTTCTTCTTAGCTGGTGGAGACATAGTTGCTATCTTGTTGACCACATCCATAGGCACATGATGGCATCCATCCTGCCTTTTTATTCCCAAGAACTGGATCTGCTTTCTTTATTTATGGCAAAACCAACTTTCAGAAGAATCTGAATTACTCCTTTTCCTTTCTCAAATACTTCTGCCTTGTTGCCCCACATGATGATATCATTGATGTACTGTAGATGTTCAGGGGCATCACCCTTTTCCAGTGCAGTTTGGATTAGTCCATGACAAATGGTAGGGCTGTGCTTCCACCCCTGGGGCAGTCAATTAACGGTCTATTGGACACCCCTCCACGTGGAAGCAAACTGTGGCCTGCACGCTGCTGCCAAAGAAATTGAGAAAAAAAGCATTGTCAATGCCGATTTTAGCATACCACTTGGCTGCCTTTGAGTCCATTTCATATTTGTGCTCTAACATGTCTGGTACGGCATCACTCAGTGGTAGCGTCACTTCATTCAGGCCACAACAGTCTATTGTTAACCTCCACCCTCTGTCAGACTTTTGCACTGGCCATATGGGCCTGTTAAAAGGTGAGTGAATCTTGCTGATGACTCCTTGGCTCTCCAGTTGATGAATCAGATCATGGATAGGAGCCAGGGAGTCTTGGTTGGTGTGATATTGCTGCTGGTGCGCCGTCCTGGTAGCAAATTAGCACCTGCTTTTAAATACCACCAGAGATGACTATAGCCAGAAACTTTGTGGTGTTGTGTGTCATGTGTTGTATTTGACATTCAAAACCCACCTGGATGCAATTCTGTGCAACGTGCTCTAGGTGAACCTGCTTTAGCAGAAGGTTGGACTAGATGATTGCCAGAGGTCCCTTCCAACCCTGACCATTCTGTGATTTTGTGATTCAGTGGATGTATAAATTGCATAAATGGGATGCAAGCATTTCAGCATTGCCAATGCAGTGTCACATTGGACATGGACAATGTGCATCTTTCCTCTTTGCCCTTCTATGAGTAAAACAGATACTTTATGTGTTATCAAATTCCTGAAAATATGTCATAGCTCAGCATATTATACACATTTCCATAGAGGCATATTTCTATGTAGGACTGCAATTCTGAAACTAGAAAAGTTTTACTTGATACTTAGCTAGTGTTTTACTTTTACATATTCTAATTTACATATTCTAATGATAGCTTTCTACTAAAGCAAATCAATCTTTTCTCTTTTCTTGATGCTTTCCTTAAGTAGTTGATTAGCAAAGCTATTTATATTTTTAACTAATGAATCCAAACCAAATAACTTCATTTTAGACATTTGCTGCTGTGTTAAATACAGAAGAAATAATATTTATTTTAAAAAAGAGGAAAGGCACCAAATCTTTCTCTTCCTTGGCTTAATTTTTTTTTTTAAATAAAGGGTATTCATTAGCCTTACAACACCACATTTCCTAAAAAGAATCATCGATGTACAATTGCAATGGGAAGTCCTACATGATCACCATGTCCAAAAGTCCATTACTGATGTACTACTTCAGATAATTTTCAGTGACAGCCAAGAGCAGTTCAAATCAGTTAAAGGAGCCTGGACTTAACTCATTCCTTTTCTTACAAAAGCGTACCTCTAAAAGGATACAAATAACCAAGTACCTCTTACCTTGATATCTTTTTAAAATTTTACTTTCTCAAGCACAAGAAAAACTAAATATTAAATTGTCACTTCTTTGAAGAAATATGCAACTTTTCTCTCCACTCTTATAAATCCAACAATTCACTGAAAGTAACCTTTCCTCTAAATAATTTTTCCTTTAGAGGAATGTGCTTTTTCAAATAACATAGCCTTTGTCATGGTAGTTTTTTAGAAAGGTTAGATTTATACATTCTTAAGAAGAGCTTCATGATCACAGTTGTTACCTTCTATAAAATCTATGTCTCAATTGTAAAGTACAAAGTTTAAAAATATTATGTCAATTATGAGTTTTGTTCTCTAAATAGCTATAATTGATTGGTCTAAATCTCACAGATTCCCAGTGTTTAATTTTCTCTTATATCAATCAGTGCTTCAAATGACCTCTTCTTGGCCAAATCTTATTTTCAGTCTCCTTGAGCTCTGACAGATTTTGAAGCCAGAAACTACTCCCTGACTCTAAAAATTCTTTCACACAGCATTCAGAGAGGTGATTGGTGACAGCCAACATGGCTTCATGAAGGGCAAATCCTGCCTGACAAACTTGGTGGCCTTCTACGACAGGGTTACAGCATTGGTGGATAAGGGAAGAGCGACTGACGTCATCTACCTGGACTTGTACAAAACATTTGATACTGTCCCACACAACAGCCTTGTCTCTAAAATGGAGAGACAGGGGTTCAATGGGTGGACCACTTGGTGGATAAGGAATTGGCTGGATAGTCACACTCAAAGAGTTGTGATCAGTGACTCAATGTCTGGGTGGAGACCAGTGATGAGTGGTGTCCCTCAGGGGTCCATATTGGGACCAGTATTATTTAACATCTTTGTTGGGAACAGGGACAGTGGGATTGATTGCACCACCCTCAGCAAGTTTGCAGATGACACCAAGCTGAGTGGTGTGGCCGATAAACTATAGGGAAGGGATACCATCCAGAGGGACCTCGACAGACTTGAGAGGTGGGTGCACGTGAACCTCATGAAACTCAACAAAGCCAAGTGCAAGGTCCTGCACCTGGGTCAGGGCAATCCCAAACATGGATACAGGCTGGGCGATGAGAGAATTGAGAGCAGCCCTGTGGAGAAGGACTTGGGGGTATTGGTGGTTGAAAAACTGAATACGAGACGGAAACTCACCCAAATCCTTCCACACACCTTGCCACCCCAGGACTGGCTGCCTCAGGGCACTTTTCAGTATTGCCTCACCCAAAAGTTGTCTTCTCTTACACCAGGATGAGACCAGATTCCACAAAACTCATAATATGCCAACAGTATTAAGTAGTAGTATGAAACAGCTCACATAAAAGTGAACAAGGACCTCAGGAGCCTGCATGACAAAACCAATCCACATCAATCCCATGCAGGGAGAGAGAGATGTATTCCTTCATCTTCTCCACAAAATAGCTCCCCCAGCACAGCAAGGCCATCAATGCCAGGGCAAAGCAAATAGCCATTATTTGTATTAACATGTTCCCAAGCTCAGCAAAATAAAGAGATAAGCAGTGCAGCCAACAAACTCCGTGACCCACAGAGGAGCTTGCTACTTAATAACTACTATAGCCATAGCACACAATACAAAATTGCCGTTGTTTCGAGCCCCACATTGGGGCCAAAAAGGGCTGTGATGGGTTTGACCTTGGCTGGACGCCAGGTGCCCACCAAGCCGCTCTATCACTCCCCTCCTTAGCAGGACAGGGGGGGAGAATATAAAATGAAAAACACTCTTGGGTAAAGATAAAATCAGTTTAATGAAGCAATAGCAAAGGTTGCGCACAAAAGCAAAGGGAGAAAAAGAGTTGTTATTCTCTAGTTCCTATCAGCAGGCGATGTTTGGCCACTTCAGTATGCATAGTGGTTGCTCCGGAAGACAAACATCAAAAATAACAAATGCCCCCCCCCTCCCCCTTTCTATTAGCTTTGATTGCTGAGCAGACATCATATGGTATGGAATATCCCTTTGGTCAGTTTGGGTCAGCTGTCCTGGCTGTGTCCCCTCCCAAGATTTCGCGCACCCCAGCCTAGTGGTGAGGGGGGGGGGAATGTTGAAGAGACAGCCTTGATGCTGTGGGAGCACTGCTCAGCAGTAGCCAAAACACTGGTGTGTTATCATGACCTTTCTGGCTACCAATACAAAGCACAGCACTATGAGGGCTGCTATGGGGAAAGTTAACTCCATCTCAGCCAAACCCAATACAGTATCAATATTGATTGATTTGCCCATGGAAATATTTGAATTAACATAAAAGCCTGTCCATGATTTGAGTATATTTGTTTCATAGCTAACAATGTGGAGCCCTAGTTCACTGTCAAGGCTTCTAGACACTATGGTGACACAGATAATAAGCAGCAATATTAATAAATGCAGTTGTGAACTTTGAGATAAGCTATTGTCTTACTGATGAGAAATTAAAAGCAAGGGGTAGACACGCTTAGTACTGATGACTGCTGAAACGCAATATGACAGCTCTCTGAAATAAAACATTTATTTAAGAAATGTTGCTTATCAAAGGGAGGTTAGAGGTGAATTGCTCTAAAGTGCATTTTGAAAATTGAATGCAAATAGGATTCATCTTCACAAAATAAAATTATTAAAACTCTGGATTTTGTTTAACAAAATAGCATCTCCCAAAGGAGGTGTCATCAAACACAAGGAAATATCAGGACTGTCACTAAACATGCCATCCTCAAGCTGACAGCTGTAATGGGACCTACTCTGATTTATCACAGCAACCAGAATATGCTGTCTGAATGTGAAAGAGCAAACATCATGGTAATTAGTCTGGGATAGGTCCATCTCATAGGTCTCTAGTACTGCATTAGTCTCTCTGATCACACAGCAGTATTTCGCAGCTAGAGCAACCAAAGAGTTCACAAAAAAGCACAGAAAATTCAGGGTTGGAAGGGACCTCTGGAGATCATCTAGTCCAACCCCCTGCCAGAGCAGGTTCTAGATCAGGTTGCACAGTCACGTCCAGGTGGGGTTTGAATATCTCCAGAGAAGGAGACTCCACAATCCCTCTGGGCAGCCTGTTTCAGTGCTGTGTCACCCTCAAGGTAAAGAAGTTCATCCACATATTCAGAAGGAACTTGTGTTTCCGTTTGTACCCGTTGCCGCTTGTCCTGTCTTTGGGCAATACTGGAAAGAGCCTGGCCCCATCTGTAAGAGTCGATCCAAAGAGAACGATATTGTCTCAGCATTGCCAACAGAGGCCTGGAGATGGAATGCGGTCCCCATGGACACCAAGACACAAAGACCCTGGGAAAGAGAACTGCATGGTCCGAGGAGTATTACGCCCCATTCCCTGCTACCTGGGACTGAAAGGAACAACTACGATAAGGCCGCGCAACCGCTGTCCAGAAGATGGATCACAACCACTGTCGTAGCAATGAACCAGAAAACTTGAACTTCAGATGAACTTTCTTCATTATAATATCATTATAATACAAGAACACACCTCCTAGTCTGAAGCTACCCACCTCTAAGGCAAACCACGCCTCAGGCACTCCTCTTTGGACATGCGTGGTAACCTTGCTCGAGAAGGCGGAGACTGGCAGCAATCTATGGGCCAGAGGAGGAGCAAGGTGTGTTGCTTGGCGTATAAGATGGCTCCTTAGCAACCAAACTTTGGAGATCTTCCCCACCAAGGAAGGATCACGACGATCGGAAGGATCGGCAGGACGCTGCCTGGACCTGGGACCATAGGGATGCCTTGGACCCGTGGTGGTAGCTATAATCCTCTTTCCTTTTCTCTTTACTTTACTTTTTCTTCCCTTCCTGTCACTCTATCTTTCACACGCTGCTTTACGGGCAAGCAATAAAGTTCCGCTGTTTGATCAAAGCATAACCCCTTGGCGTGGTCGCCTTGATTTTTTGCGCTTCGAGATCATAGTAAACCAACCGTCACAAGCCCACTGAGTGGACTGTGACATAAAATTGGCGTCACAGACAGGATCCTGAGAGACAGGAGTACAGATTGTGTGTGGTTTGTAACAGGGGAAAGACGTTTTGTTCTAGCCACACCTGGCCCTATACCCAACTGGATGAGAGGTGTCCAGAAGGCAAGGGGGGTGGCTCGAATTTCCCGCATACCACACACGCCTAGGACTTAGCACTCCAAACTCCAACTGAGGGCTCTGTCTATTGGGATCTTACTAAAAAAAATCAAAGTGCAAAAGGGGAAAGTGCTAAAAGGGGGAGTTGCCCTCATATTAATGAGAATTGTCTGCTTGGGAAAGTGAAGGGACAACCTTATAGTAACTATAAGCTGCCTTCCCAAAGCAGATTTTGGTCCCTTCAACCACTCGGGGAAGAGAAGGGCGACACAGCAGTGGCTGTGTGTTTGTAACTAAGTCTAGCCTCCCCGAAGTGGGTTTGGTCCCTTTGTAGTGAGAATGGCCAAAAAGGCTGATAATAAAGACTCTTTGTTAATGAAAGATCAGGACATGTTTTACACATTTTTGGCAAAGAATGGGGCTCGACCCTCTGTACTCGGAGAAGATTGGGCTCGAGATAATTGGACAAACTTGCAGAGTGTAGTGGACCGAGTGACGTCTTTACAGACTGAAGCTAAGGTTAGATCAGGTAAGGGCAAAACTATAGTCTGTGCCATTTTCGGAGCCAGCTTGGTCGCAGCAATTGAAGATGGCCTTAGGAAATGTAGTAATGAAAACAAGATTATAGAATCCCTTGAAAATTTGATGAAAATTCTGCAAGAAACAAATTATGACTTAGAACAACAATTAGAGAAAGAAAGGGAAGAAAACCACTTGTTAAAAACCACTCTGAAGGCGGAATGCTTTAAAGACACTGAAGCACTGTGTGAGGTAGAGCTGGAAGTGGAGGGAAAGGGTATTCGACAAATAAACCCAACATACCCTCAGAAGGAGTTGGAGGAGGCGAGAAAATGTTTTGTGGAAAACCCTCAAGTGAGACCCTTAATTAAAACAGAATATACTTACCTGAATGAGGACGATGATGATCCTCACATTACAACCAAAGAGACACCATATACTGCCACGGAGCTAGCCAAACTGAAAAGAGAGTATGGGCGCCTTCCTAAAGAATCGGAAACAGAGTACGTGTGGTGCGTATCCTTAACTGGGAGGGGACCAAATCCAATTAAGTGAAAAGGAAGCCAATGGCTATTGGGGTCATGGAGTTTTCTTGACAACAGGAGATAAATGTGCCCCATGGTCCCTAATCCAGTGGGCTGCTTATTGGGCTGGAGGATTGAACCCATTGGACAGAGGAGATCCCCTGGCAATCACCGGCACAGCTGATCAGTTGCTAGAAAGTGTACACAAAGCAGCCTGCTTGCAAATGATACATGAAAGAAAATTACTTCCTGGATATGAATCCCCAGTGATGCTGCCGGCGAATATCGAAATCATGACCCCCTTGATAAGGGGACTTCCAGAGTCACTCAAATCTACAGGGATTAGCCTTCAAAGGACCATCGCGTCCTGTAGAAAGGCTGGAAGGTTTTATTAGAAGCCAGAGAAATGAATCCAATGCCACATTGGATTCAATTTTTACCCACCATACGACCCCCACATCAAGCAATAAAAAGATATGGACCTGGGGGAAAGTAGCACAAGACTTGATAGATTATAGTAGAAAATATGGTCCTGTAAAAATCATGGAGGAAAAGTCAAGGGGAATCCACCAAATGGAAGTTGAGGATTTGCCCCTCCCCGCTGGTAAAACTGTAGCCACCACTGATGCCCTGAGAAAGGAGCATCCGCACCATAAACAGGAAAGGGAGGACAGTCCGTGACCCGACAAAAGTTGTGACTTTTGGGAATTAAAAAGGGAGTCCCCAGGGATATAATGGATGGCTTACCACTTGATAAACTGAGCAAGGTGGTGTTGAAATGGCATAATCCAAAACAACCCTCTCAGACACAGTGCAGGAAAGAAATCTCAACCGGTATGCCCTCGTCTCCCCCCCACTGAGGAAGCTCTTTCCCATAAGCAGGGAAACTAGAACCTCCATTCCCTGGTAGTGGGTGGGGGAATGGAGGATGGATTTATATCTGTCAGCTCACAAAAACTAAAGGAGGAGACTTATTAATCACAGTTATAGCTGGCCCTAAGCATGCACCAGTGACCTTTCTAATGTATACTGGCGCACAGGTCTCCGCTCTGACTGAGGAAGATGCTGAAAGATGTGGTGTTTTTCCCTTGAGGAAATTATGAAAGTTGCCCCGGTAAAGTTGACACTACCAGGAGAGGAAGGTACGGTCACTGTTATAATGGTGGTCGGAGACATTCCAACAAATTTGCTAGGAATGGATGCCCTCAAGGGAAAGCAGTGGGAGGACTATGAAGGATTGTTGTGGACCTTTGGAACATCGCAGCTGCATGTCAGACTGCTTCAAACGGCACCCTCACTGCAGTTCAGCAAAATAACTAATGTCAAACAATATCCCCTTCCCCTGGGAGCAAAGGAGGGCATCAAACCAGTTATGCAGGAAATGCGAGAACAGAGAGTGATGATAAATACCCATTCCCCTTTTAATTCTCCAGTGTGTCCAGTGAGGAAACCTAACGGGAAGTGGCGGCTCACAGTAGATTTTCGGAGGCTGAATGCTAACACCGATCCTTTAACTGCTGCAGTCCCTAATCTGTCTGAATTGATAACAGTAATCCAGGAAAAAGCCCATCCAATCATGGCAACAATAGATGTTAAAGACATGTTTTTTATGATACCTTTGCGACCAGAAGATAAAGAATGTTTTGCTTTCACGTGGGAAGGGCAGCAATTTACTTTCACCCGCCTTCCCCAAGGGTATAAACATTCCCCCACATCGGCTCATCATGCTTAAACCCAGGAGCTGGAAAAAATGCTAAAGCCCGAAGGCATAGTTGTTTATCAGTACATTGATGATATTCTTGTGGGGGGAAATGAAATAGAGGAGGTGGGAGCAGCCCACAAGATTATAATTTCACTTTTGGAAAATTTGGGTTTGCAGATTCCTCCAGAAAAGGTCCAAAAGCCCTTGCAAGAAGTGAAATTCCTAGGAACTGGTGGAAAGGGGGAATGACATGCATCCCACCAGATACCCTTGCTTCCTTAGATCAGATCAAAATGCCTGAGTCAAAAAAGGATCTGCAGCATGTCTTAGGATTATTGGTGTTCTGGAGAAAACACATCCTGGACTTTTCTGTCATTGCCAGACCTCTTTATGATTTGCTAAGAAAAGGGGTCAAATGGGAATGGACTGCTTCTCAGGAAGAGGCTATGCGATTGTTAATTTTTGAAGCAACAGCACACCAAGCTTTTGGTCCTATCCACCCTACAAACTCTTTCCAGGTGGACTGGGGGTTTGCTTTATCAGGATTGTCGGTACACATATGGAAGCAGGGCCCCGAGGGTCCAACCCAGGCTGTGGGATTTTACTCCCGTGGCTTTAGGGATGCTGAGAGAAGATACACTGCTTGGGAGAAAGGTTTGTTTATGGTTAGCTTGAGTCTCATAGAAGTAGAAAAAATTTGTACGACAACAACCCATCATATTGAGAGGCCCATTTAAAGTTATAAAAACAGTCACTACTGGGACTCCTCCCCCTGACGGGGTGGCCCAGAAAGCTTCAGTACGAAAGTGGTATGCTCAGATTGAACACTATTGTAACACTTTCTCAGTATCTGAAGGAGCTTAAAAAACCCTAGCTATACAAGAAGTAGAAAGCCTGGACGAGGGCCAAGATAAACCTGCCTCAGTCATTCAGGTGGCCCCTCCTTTTCCCTGTGAACAGTCAGTTAGTGCTTGGTTTACTGATGCTCCTGCCGAAAGAGAAGGAAAAGTGTGGAAATAACGAGCAGTAGCGCTCCATACCTCTTCCGATGAACAGATTATAACAGAGGGAGAGGGTAGTGCACAAGTTGGTGAATTAATTGGCACAAACTACTTCTTCTGTTTACATTTATACTGATTCTTATGCTGTATTTAAGGGATGCACTGAATGGCTTCCTTTCTGGGAGCAAAATGAATGGCAGGTTAATAGGATTCCAGTGTGGCAAAAGGAAAAATGGCAAGACATCTTATGTATTGTTAGCCGAGGGAACTTTGCTGTAGGTTGGGTAGCTTCCCATCAGATAGATGGGGGGTCAGCGGGAGAATGGAATAATCGGGCTGATGAGTTAGCAAGGCTAGCCGCTGTGCAAAAGGACCAGATTTCAGAAGACTGGGAATGCCTGTTAGAATGGTTGCCTGTAAAGTGCAAACACACAGGAGCTAAAGATCTGTACCGTGAAGCCCTTGCCCAAGGCTGGCCCATCACCAGAGAAATGTGCAAAACCTGCATATCAGCCTGCAAACAGTGTTGAAGACGACTTGAAAGGCATCCTTTAGAGGATGACCCTCTGCATTTAAGGGAGAGCAAAGGCTTTTGGGATGCCTGGCAGGTGGATTATATTGGCCCCTTTAAGAAATTTGGAGGAAAACATTTTGTGCTGGTGGGAGTGGAAATAACATCAGGACTAGTCCAAGCTGAAGCCTTTAACAGGGCTACAGGGGAGAACACCGTGAAAGCACTGCATGAATGGTTTGGAACATTTCCAAAGCCACAAGAAATACAAGATAATGGAATTGTAGAAAGGACCAAGGGTCTCTTAAAATGAATTTTGAAACCTCATGAGGGAAATCGGGATGTCCGCTTGTGGGAAGCTGTTAAAGGTGTAAATGATAGGTGAGGGGTAAACGGATGCCCCAAAATCACCACTTTTTGCCCAAAGGCTCCTTCCTTGATTCCCTCATTAAAGGGACCAAATGATTCAAAGAACCCAGCTCACTTCCCAGGACAACCCGTTCTGGTGGAGCTCCCTACCGTGGGAAGTGTGCCACTGGTACTGAAAAGCCCATTGAATGCATATGCATGGGTAGCCTCCAATGCCCTGGGAAAGGAACATCGGAAAAATACCTGCTGGATAATTCCATCATTTTAACTCTTTTTTTTGCCTCAGGGAGGCAAACTCTGTTGTTTTATTTTTACAGGAGAACTCCGAGGGGCACCGAGAATAACACGAACTGTAAATGGATGAAAATTCAAAGGCCTATTAATTACCTAGTCCCTTACTGAACCAACAAACAGCTATGGAATTGAACCCCATGGTTCTATTTTGTCTTGTAAAAACCAAAGCCAAGACTGTTGGCTAAATTTGACTGCAATGCAATACCCCCATAAGATTATGTGTGGCAAAACCAACACAAGATACCAGGGGGAACTCAGGATAGAAGTCATAACACCTACCACTCAACCAATAGCTGTACCCAAGCAAAAATTTTTTGCAATTGGACCATACATAATCAGAAATACAGGTCAGCAACAAATGTTGTTTAATCCAGAATGGTCTCTTAAACGAGTTGAGTTGTTGATGCTAGTTAATGTTTCAGAAATTCAGCCAGCCTGCTCTCCTTTCCTAAAACCTTATTACGAGGGATGGATAACCTGGCTGCGGAAACGGACACCTTCTGGGAAATGGACTCAGAGAGACCTAACTGGTGTTTTGGGAACAGGATTGGGGGTTCTGAATGGTATTGACTCAGAGATATTAATGAAAAAATTGGCCACTACAGCTAATGATCTGGCAGGATTGCAACGGCCTTTGCGGTCTTCCCTATTGGCTCTGGGAACTAACTAGCGGCTCTTAGCAAATGTGCTACCAAAATGGGAAAAAGTGAATGTGAAAGACCACGAACTGATTGTAGATGCACTTGGTATAATCCAGAATAACTTTTCTTTGACTCTCAGTTGTATCCAGGAGCTGATTATGGATGCAATCAGTGGCTTCCTTGATTATTAGAGAAGGTGAAGAAGGCACTTTCCCCACTGAAATTCGGAAAATAGTCTGGGACAGTGCCATCGACTTTGAGAGGTAGCTCCAATCCTGGTGGAATTTGGTAAACTTTACTTATAATCCCACCACAAACATTGCCACAGCTTTTGTGTTGGCGATATACCACGCGTCAATAAATGTAATCTGCCCCATCATTGCCTTAGGGTTGAACCACAGTGGAACTACACTCTGTCCTTTTGAGCACAGAGTATGGGCCCAAAAGGTGGATGAGAAATGGCAAACTGTGGATTTGGAATCTTGTATCATGCAGGAGCAGCAAGGGTTTGTCTGCGAAGGCAACACAATCAGAGCTCAAGACATTTGTTTAGACACTACACAGAATATCTGTCATTTCAAGATTCGTCCTGACGATAACTCTGAAACAGTGCTTGCATATATTGGCAAAGGTTGTGTGTGTTTGAGGACTGCTTGTAATTCTGTATCTGTAGATATGGCGATTGTGGATACTAAGAATCATTCGAATTTTTGTGTTTGAAATTTTATTAACATCACTGGATGTGACTTTTCCTATTTAGCCCCAGTCACATCTCACCAGCTCTTGAAATCTAATTATACACTGATTCACGAATTGCAGCCTGTACACATTGGGATGAATCTCACTTTGGTAAAACAACTGTTACAGCATCAAGACTTGATCAAGATTCTGGAAAAGGTCAGAGAAAACGGACAGAAAACCTTGATAATTTCCACCACAATGTGGAAGAAATACATCATGTCTTGAGGAGAGTGGGAAAAGATGCAGAACATAGATGGTGGAACACACTTCTTGGATGGTCACCAACTGCTACAGGCATCTTGAACAAGTTGTGTCACCCTATTGTTGTCCTTTTGATATTGGTCTTGATCAGTTTTGTTTCATCAATAATATTGTATGTCTTGAATTGGAGAATGATAAAGCGATTGACACATTTGACATCTGTAGTCAATGCACATAACTTGTTGAATATCCCCTCCAACATGGACATCCCTAAATCTATTGACACAAGGCAAATTGTATAAGACCTAAGCAGATTTATGTTTAGTCATTTTTATGAATATCATTTGATTATTGTAAATTGCTGGAGATAAAGTTGACTCTTTTCCCCTTTCTTTTTCCTGTCTGTCATTTTCCTTTCCTGTTTTTCATTCCCAATCCTCTTTTACCCCTCTTAGAGGGTTATACCACTGCCACGCAGTCCTGATAACAATGTTGAGCCACGGGGTGGTGTAAGAGTCAGTCTAAAGAGAAAGATATTGTCTCAACATTGCCAACAGAGGCCTGGAGATGGAATGCGGTCCTCATGGACACCAAGACACCAAGACCCTGGGAAAGAGAACTGCATGGTCCGAGGAGTACTATGCCGTTCCCTGCTACCTGGGATTGAAAGGAACAACTACGATAAGGCCGCGCAACCGCTGTCCAGAAGATGGATCACAACCACTGTCGTAGCAATGAACCAGAAAACTTGAACTTCAGATGAACTTTCTTCATTATAATATCATTATAATACAAGAACACACCTCCTAGTCTGAAGCTACCCACCTCTAAGGCAAACCACGCCTCAGGCACTCCTCTTTGGACATGCGTGGTAACCTTGCTCGAGAAGGCGGAGACTGGCAGCAATCCATGGGCCAGAGGAGGAGCAAGGTGTGTTGCTTGGCGTATAAGATGGCTCCTTAGCAACCAAACTTTGGAGATCTTCCCCACCAAGGAAGGACCGGCGGGACGCTGCCTGGACCTGGGACCATAGGGATGCCTTGGACCCGTGGTGGTAGCTATAATCCTCTTTCCTTTTCTCTTTACTTTACTTTTTCTTCCCTTCCTGTCACTCTACCTATTGCACGCCGCTTTACAGGCAAGCAATAAAGTTCCGCTGTTTGATCAAAGCATAACCCCTTGGCGTGGTCGCCTTGATTTTTTGCGCTTTGAGATCATAGTAAACCAACCATCATGAGCCCACTGAGTAGACTGTGACACCATCCTCTTGACACTCACCCTTCAGATGTTTGTAGACATTGATAAGATGCCCTCTCAGTCTTCTCTTCTCCAAGCTAAACAGGCCCAGCTCTCTCAGTCTTTTCTCATAAGGGAGATTCTCCAGTCCCCTAATCACCTTTGTAACTCTCTGCTGGACCCTCTCCAGTAGTTCCCTGTCTCTCTTGAACTGGGGAGCTGTCGCATGCTGGTCTGAGACCGGAGCGTAGTTCTGTTTGTATTCTCAGGAACAGAATTAAGACTCAAAACGGAGTCAAGAGCCAAGGAACTTTATTTGGCCAACAATAAATCTGCGAATGCAAAGTGAGAGATCGCGACAGATAAAGAGAGAAAGGAAGGAAAGAAAGAAGGAAAGAGTTCACAGCAATAGTTACCACCCCGTAGCTGTGGCGTCCCGACAGTCCGATTCCCTTCCAAGTCCATCCAATGTTAGTTGGTTCTGTTCTTTTATAGAGTTGTTACAAGCTGTTCTGCTTGACCACACCTTCCACCCGGCAATGGTGCATGTGCCCAACGTCATCAGGTGGTCCTCAGGGGCCTCCAGGCACCTTGATCCCCCTGACCCCAGGTCTGAGCGCATGCACAGGGGTTTGGTAAAGTTTTGCAGGATCAGCCTCCCCTGTTGCTCCATGGTGTTAGTCAGTTTCCTCCTTTAACAATGTATAGATAAATCTCTTCTGTGGCAGTGGTGTTATCTTCCTGCCTTATCAATGTATAGATAGATCATTCACTGTGGTGATGGCATGAGTTTCCTGCCATAGCAATGTTGAGACAACACATCTGATGTGGCGATGGTTTGTCTCACCGGCGCAGTCTCTTACAGGAGCCCAGAACTGGACACAGTACTGCAGATGCAGCCTCACCAGGACAGAGCAGAGGGGGAGGATAACCTCCATCAACCTGCTGGCCATGCTGCTCCTAATGCACCCTAGGATCCCATTGAACTTCTTGGCCACAAGGGCACGCTGCTGCCTCATGCTCAACTTGCTCTCCACCAGCACTCCCTAGTTCCTAGGCCAATTCCCCTCTTCCCTCCTCCCTGCAAAATAAAAACCCCAAACCCCAAACAAACCACCACCACTACCCTCTCCAACACCTCCACAAAACCCTCATTTGCACGGCATGACTGAGAGCAGTATGTATTGAGAATTTGAAAATGGGTGTATAGTGGGTTTGCATGGCAAGGTTTTGGTAGTGGGGCGGGGCTACAGAGGTGGTGGCTTCTGTGCGAAGATGCCAGAAGCTTCCCCCATGTCCAATGGAGCCAATGCCGTACGGCTCCAAGACAGACCTGCCGCTGGCCAAGATGCAATGGTGGTAGCGCCACTGTGGTAGCATTTTAAGAAGGGGGGTGGGGGGGGTGGGGGGGTGGAATCTGTGCCAGTGGAAGAGAGGAGTGAGACTATGGGAGAGCAACAACTTTGCAGACACCAAGGTCAGTGAAGAAGGAGGGGGAGGAGGTGCTCCAGGCACTGGAGCACAGGTACCCCTGCAGCCCATGGTGAAGACCATGGTGAGGCAGGCTGCCCCCCTAAGCTCATGGAGGTCCATGGCGGAGCAGATATCCACCTGCAGCCTGTGGAGGACCCCATGCCAGAGCAGGTGGATGCCTGAAGGAGGCTGTGACCCATAGGAAGCCCACGCTGAAGAAGGTTTACTGGTAGGACTTGTGACCCCGTGGAGGACCTATGCTGGAGCAGTCCGTTCCTGAAGGACTGCACCCCATGGAAGGGACCCATGCTGGAGCAGTTTGTGAAGAACTGCAGCCTGTGGGAAGGACTCCCATAGGGGTAGTTAATGGAGAACTGTCTCCTGTGGGAGGGACCCCACGTTGGAGCAGGGGAAGAGTGTGAGGAGTCCTCCCCCTGAGGAGGAAGGAGAGGCAGAGACAACATGTGATGAATTGCCCATAAGACCCATTCCCCATTCCCCTGCACCGCTCGGGGGGAGGAAGTAGAGAAATCGGGAATTAAGTTAAGCCTGGGTAGAAGGGAGGGGTGAGGAGAAGGTGGATTTTTTTCTGATTTGGATAGTAATTAATTAAACTAATTTTCCCCAAATCGAATTTGTTTTGCCCATGACAGTAGCTGCTGAGTGATCACCCTGTCCTTATCTCAACCCACGAGCCTTTTGTTATATTTTCTCTGCCCTGTCTGGTTGAGGAGCGGAGTGATGGAGCAGCTTTGGTGGACATCTGGCGTTCAGCCAGGGCCAAACCACCACAGGGTGATAAACTGGGCAACAAGATTCTTGGATTGTGTTTGCATGGCAAGGTTTTGTTAGCAGGGTAGGGCTACAGAGGTGGCTTCTGTGAGAAGCTGCTAGAAGCTTCCCCTGTGTCCAATAGAGCCAATGCCAGCCGGCTCCAAGATGGACCCACTGCTGGCCAAGGCTGAGCCAATCAGTGATGGTGGGAAGGAACCAAATTGGAGAAGTTTGTGGACAACTGTCTCCCGTGGGAGGGACCCCATGATGGAGCAGGAGAAGAGTGTGAAGAGGAAGGAGAGGCAGAGACAATGAATTGACCACAACCTCCATTCGCCATCCCCCTGCGCCACTCGGAGGGAGGAGGTAGAGAAAATTATGAGTGAAGTTGAGCCTTGGAAGAAGGGAGGTGTGGGGGGAAGGTGTTTTAAGAGTTGGGTTTATTTCTCATTATCCTATTCTTATTTGATTGGTAATAAATTAAATTAATTTACCCAAGTCAGGTCTGTTTTGCCCGTGACGGTAATTGGTGAATGATCTCTCCTTGTCCTTATCTCAACCCACCAGCCTTTCATTATATTTTCTCTCCCTTGTCCAGCTGAGGATTGAGAGTGATAGAGCAGCTTTGGTGGACACCTGGCATCCAGCCAAGGTCAACCCACCACAGTTATTACTTGGAAAATGGGAAATTTAATCCTCCAACCACTGCATAACAATTTGCATAAAATAAAGGTGCTCATAGTAAGAGAAGTAACAGTATGTGGTGTTTTTTCTAACTATATAGCAAGAGATGTGTAGAATACATATTCCACGATCCAATATTCCACAACCAAGAAAAATTTTAAAAGTATTGGTTAAAAATGAAAAATATACATTGACGTTCATAATTCTGAATTAACTTTTTACCTTTTTTTTGTGTGGCTCTTAAGTTGTTTTCTTTGGCAAAAAGAATGTGTTTTCGTGATCAGAAACTTGAAGAAAAGACACTGAACTAGCAAAAAATGTAATTAATATAGCTATGTAGCAGTAATTAAGCATCTGGGTTGAGATTCATCTCCATAGTCATTTAAGAGCCAAGCATCTTTGATAACTAGTTGTTAAAGGAAAAATCCACACAGCCGTGGGTACCACTAGGCTTGCTTTAATCACAAGTCAGTTGGGCCACCACCTCAGTGAGTGGCAGAGAACAAAGGGATACAGCACAGCTTATATACACTTACCAAATCATTAGTCAATGTCCAAAGTTTTTAGAAGTTTCCTTTGGTCTTGTCAGTTCTGCGAATCCATCATCTGATCCTGTCCCAGTTGATTCACCTATTCTGGCTCCAGTTTCTGCCTCGGTTTCAAGGTCCTCTTTGGATCATTATCTTCTTTCCACTTGCTTTAACTCACACAATACTTCAAGCACACTTAGTCTTTGAACAAGCAATTCCTATTCACATATACTATTTTTTCTAAAAACACCTGCATTTCTGAGAGCACCTGTGTATACAAATTGATCATCTGTTGCTTCTCTATTCTCCTACTGATTGACTTGACTGGGTTTTAAACCAGCCTCGGATTGGGGCTGGTTCTGCCATTTAGCAGCTTCAGCACTTTAAATGTCTTCATTCAAAATACATTTTCTTTAACAATTCCCTCCTTTTGTTTTATCATTGCATACCTGCAATAGCTTAACAGCTAACATATCCCCAAGTCCTTTCCTGTAATTTCACTACTAAGTTAGTCACACAAGTTGCACAACATTGCATTAATACAATCACAGACACAACTGTGATTGTGTAATCACAACTATTATTATAATGATCAGTTTCTTTAAGCACATTGACAGATTAGGGAACCAAGATGTTAACCAAGAAAAAGTCTCAGAGAAACCCCAGGACGCGTCATCCTTCTGTACTTGTTGCTTAGTTGAACTTACTTCCCAAATCTTATGGACATCAGTTATCAGTTCCCCTGATCGATCAGTATACATACCGCAACTAACATTCAAAATAGTACAAACTCTTCCTTGTGATGCAAAAATCATATCCAATGCCATACAGTTTTGGACAGTCAATTTTGAAAGTTCTGTTATTTCATTTTGTAAAGTAGTTAATCCATAAGCAGTTGAATTTGTTAATTTTTCAGTTTCCCCAGAAATATTCAAAATTGCCTTTTCTAGCTCACTTACTCCTAATGAGGGTATGAGCCATCTAACAAAAGATTGAAATCCAGTTGGTTGGTCAATTAGAGGATTATTGGTTCGTTTGATTCTTGTTAAAAAGGTTCGATGCCATGTTGGACCCGTGATGTTTCTCGGATGAATTTCCAAATCAGTGGATAATAATCCCAAAGTACAAATGCCACCTCAGTCTGGGGGCAATGCTTTGTAAGCTTTCTTTCCACAGAGCCAAAAAATTCCTAAAGACTCAGGATTTTTCCAACTTAAATGTAGTCCTGAGGTGATAGAAGTTGTATTACTGCATCTAGTCCAATTTCCTACAAAAGTGTGATTACTGCACAGATTTTGATTCTGTGTACTGGATGGATAACACCTTTGCACACAGTGAACTTGGGAATAATTCCCTAATCTAGGCAAATCTATATCCCAAAATTGTTCCTCATAAGTCTCAGAAAAAGTAGAATCATGCCAGTATGCCCTCCAATCTGAATCTCTTGGAATTGGAATTCCTATTAATTTAAACCCTTGATTTACTGATCTTGGTAGTACTACACAGATCCAACATTTGGTCAAATTTAAATTTTTAGTAAAAGATTTCATAAGAGAAACATGAGTATTGTCCAGCCACATATCTTCAACATTTAAATCTGTCAAACTTCTAACCTTTTGTAGAGGTTTTTTCTTAATCGAGTCAGGCACTGAGCTGTAAAAGAATTGCCTTTCCCACTCATAACCAGGTTGCTGCATTATTCGATATGTGAGTAAAAAATGTAAACGTGATAAGTCCAAGTTATAACAAAACCAGTTTGTAAATTGCCTATAACATTCCCGGTAAGCACTACACCTACACCAAGTACCACGTCCATTTTGAGGTTCCCTAATATGTACATGATATCCTGTTGAAGTCCAAGGATCATATACCCTTGGTTTTACTTCCACACAAAACTGCAAAGTAGACGGATAAGAAAAAGGATATAATCTTAAAACAGCTCTATTAGCAATGGTAGTCACAATCACAGCCTTGTCTTTAGTTAGAAATCCAGAAACACAAGAATTCCATAATGTAGAAAGAGGAGTATACTTTACTGTTGTCTGGTTTAAGTCCTTATACTGCAAAGACAATCTTGTCCACAAGGTGTCAGTATTAGTTAAAATACAACAAAGCAGTAATACTCGAAGAATTGGAATCATTCTGTCGTAGTTTCTTTGCGGACGTGAGAACGATGGATCCAGGTCTCTTTTCCCTGTACCTTAACGGCATAAAAAAAGGTTAACAGTACTAAATAGGGTCCTTCCAATTTAGGTTCAAATCTATTTTTCCGTTTAACATTTTTTACATATACTTTGTCTCCAGGTTGTATGTCATGAATCTGAATTTGAGGAGTTATTCCTTGATACCAATATGCATGGTTTCTCAAATCCAGAAAATAATTTTGCAAATACAATAAATATTGGGTTGCCTGTTCATCTCCATCCAATAAACTTGTCTTCACTGGGACATAAGTTCCTGGTACCGCTATAAACCTTCCAAAAAGAATTTCCGCCGGAGAAACTCCTATTGGCTGCCTGGGAGTATTTCTTATATCCCATAAAACTAAATTCAAAGCTTCAGGCCATTTTAACCCAGCCTGTTTACAAACTTTGACTAATTTCTCTTTGAGAGTTCCATTCATTCTCTCTACCTGTCCTGAGGATTCTGGATGATAGGAACCCCATATCTAGGAATAATAACCTTTAAGAGAGCTTTAACAACTGCTTTTGAGTCATTTTTCCGAGTAGAGAAAGCTTCCACCTGCCCTGACAATTGATCAACAACAACAAGTAGGTATGTGAACCCCATTACTTTAGGCATTTCAGCATAATCAATTTGGAGCTTTTGAAAAGGATATGTCACTGGAGGTCGCTTCCCCAGCAGTGTCTTAATTCTCAAAGAGCCATACTCTTTACATAGTCGACAACTCTCACAAATTATTTTGGCTGCTGCATAAATTCCAGGTGTTGCCCACAATTGTTGGATTCTGAGAGCAATATTTTCTGGCCCTCCGTGGGATCTATCGTGCTGCCAGCAAGTGATAGCTAATAAATACCTCTTTGGAAGTAACAATTTACTTCCTAATAGACACTGTCCATCACATCGTTGTGCTCCCAATTTCTCCCAGAGTTGTCTTTCTTCTTCAGGTAGATCTTTGTAGAGACGAGTTACATCTGGGAGTCCAATCTTGTCCTGTTCGATCAGAATCAAAGTCATTGCCAAAATGATTTGCTGTGCAGCAGCTTTTGCTGCTTGATCAGCCAAGGCATTTCCTCGAGATATATTGCCTTGGCAATTGGTATGGGCCTTTACATAAATTACTGCCAATTCCATGGGCAGTTGTATTGCCTCTAACAATCCTTTAATTAAAGTTCCACGTGCTATGGTCTTACCTGAGGAGGTAAGAAACCCACGCTCCTTCCATAGCATACCTGTAGCGTGACAAACTCCAAATGCATATTTAGAGTCCATGTAAAGGTTAACTCGCAGTCCAAGAGCATATTTTGCAGCCTCAGTGAGAGCAACAATTTCCTCTCCTTGTGCACCTAGGTTGGGAGATAAAGGTCCGGCCAATAAAACTTAAGCCTCTGTGGTAACTGCGTATCCGGTACAGCACCAGCCATCTTCATAGTATGATGATTCATCTGTAAAAAAGACTCAAATCTGGATCATCTAAAGGTTGATCTGTTAAATTGTCTCACGGCTTACTCGTTGTAGTTACCACTTGTTCACAATAGTGATCAGCTTTTTCTCCCTCTGTAGGCAGTGGCATTAAGGTAGCTGGATTAAGGTTATTACATCTTTCAAGTTTCACATTGTCTGCAAGTAAAAGCACTGCTTCATATCGATGTGCCCTTTGTGGAGAAAGCGCTTTTTCTGCTAATTGTTTCAAAAGTATTTACACCTCATGGGGTACACATACTGTCAGGGGGTGTCCCAGGACACAGTAGTCCAAGTTCTTTCCACTAACTCAGCAGCAGCTGCTATAGACCATATACAAAGGGGAATTCCTTTAATCACTGGATCTAGAGTACAAGAATAATAAGCTACAGGTCTGTCATGGGGTCTTAAAGTCAGTTAAAACTACATTTGCAGTGCCTTTATTTTCTGAGCAATAAAGCTCGAAAGGTTTAGTATAGTCTGGTATCCCTAATGCCGGGGTTTTTAAAAATGCTTCTTTCAAAACTCAAAAAGCCTTCTCTCTCTCTGGACCCCAAGTTATGGGTTCCATTTCCTCATTTCTAGTTGCTTCATGAAGAGGCTTAGCAATTTCACTAAATCCCGGTATCCAAGGCCTGCAAAATCCCACTTGACCTAAAAATCCTCCTAATTGTTTTTTAGTCACAGGTCTTGGTATTTCCCTAATTGCCTGTATTCACTCTGGATCTATTCCCCTTTCTCCAGGCTTTAAAATAAAGCCCAAATATTTTACCTGTCGTAGACAAAGTTGTAATTTGGATAGAGATGCACGGTATCCCTTTTTTGCAAGTTTTATACACAGGTATTCAGTGTCTCTCATACATTCTTCTTCTGTATGACTAGCTAACAAGAGATCATCCACATACTGAACCAAAGTAGAATGTCCTGGAAAATTCAGGTCTTTAAGATCATTAGATAAAATTTGAGAAAAAATTGTAGGTGAACTAGTAAACCCTTGGGGTAACCGAGTCCATGTTAATTGCTTCCCTTGCCATCTGAAGGCAAAAATTAATTGGCTCTCCTCTGCTATAGGGATACTAAAAAATGTTCCAGTTAAATCTAAGACAGTGTAATAGTTTGCCCATGGTGGTATCTGAGTAAGTATTGAATTAGGCTCCGGAACTATCGTTTGAGGTGAGGTAACATATTCATTCACCACACGGAGATCCTGAACAAATCTATGCTCTGGATCCCCATCTTCATCTATTCTGTGCTTACTTAGAGGTAAAATGGGGGTATCATAAGGGCTTTGGCATTCTCTGAGAATTCCTTTTTTTCAGGAAAAATTCAATTTGTTTTTGAATGCTTGGGATTGCTTCGGCAACAATAGAATATTGTTTAATGGGGGGTGGTGGGATGGTGTGTGTCCCCCTCCTTTTGTTTTTATTACTACCAGCTCTGCTGATAGCAACAATTTTACATCCTCACTCGAGGTACTCTACAGTTCTCGGGGAACTGCCTCCAATCCCAATGGTATTTCAAAATGAGGTTCTTCATTTTTTAGAACATGCACAATTTCAGAACTCATAAGGATTAACCAAACCCCGTCAGGCGCTAGAGATACCCGAGTACCAAATTCCTGCACAAGGTCTCTCTCTAATAATGATATAGGGGCATTAGGAGAAATTACGAATCTTCCCCATGCAATTTTTCCAGCTAAAACAATTGGAAGGGGTGTAGAAAAGTATTTCACCTCCTCGCCTACTACCCCTTTAACGATAACCTTTTCTTCTGATAATTGAGGCGTCTCATAATTCAACAAAGAATTGCTCCAGTATCTACTAAAAAATCAGCAAGAACTCCATTTACCTTTGCAGTAATTTGTCCGTACTCATTTACCTCTAGTCCTCCCAGATTCATCTCTCAACAGTTCCTCAAGAATATTATTCGTCTGCCTTATTGTGAATGAGGCCATGGTGGATGTGGGTGTGTCAATCCTTGTTCCGAGACTGTCGGGCGAAAGTAGGCATTCCCGTTGCATATGACCTAAATTTCCACAATAAAAACATTCTAAAGTATTAGAATTTAATTGAGGCTGATAGAAGGGTATGGGTGGTCTTTCTCCTCGACCCCTTCCTCTGGGGTTACCACGGGGAAACCCTCGGCCCTTTCTTCTGCCTGGGTGGTAATTTTGAGTTATAGCTGTTGCCAACAAACTATTTTCTCTCTCCTTTTCCTTTCGCTCCTTCTTTTTCTCCAGTTTCTCTTTCTCTTCCTCTCGTTTCTGCTTTTCCTCATCTCTTCCATCATAAACAAAAGTGGCTATGCTAAGTATTTTAGTTAAAGTTTCTCCCTGCCATCCTGGCATATGCTTTTAAAACTATTTATTTATATCAGGTGCCGATTGTTCCAGAAGCACGCTAATAGCTAAAGGTCTTTTAGTCTTGTCCAATAATCACTGGGATGTCGTCTTGGTTTCGGCTGGGATGGAGTTAACTTTCTTCTTAGTAGCTAGTACAGTGCTGTGTTTTGGCTATGATGTGAGAACAATGCTGATAGCAGACTGATATTTTTTAGTTGTTGCTGGGTAATGTTTATACTACGTCAAGGATTTTTCGGTTTCTTGGGCCTTGCCAGCCAGAGGGCTGGAGGGACACAAGAAATTGGGAGGGGACACAGCCAGGTCAGCTGACCTGAACCAGCCAAAGAGGTATTCCATACCATGGGACGTCATGCTTGGTATATAAACTTGGGGGGTTAGCTGGGGCGCGGGGGATCGTTGCTCGGGGACTGTCTGGGCATCGGTCAGCAGGTGGTGAGCAGTTGTACTGTGCATCACTTGTTTCCCTTTCTCCCTTTTCCTTTCAATTTTTATCCTTTCCCCCACCTTTCCATTATAACTGTTGTTGTTATTATTATTGTGGGAGAGGAGGACAGAGAATGTCTGACCATTACTGATGGGAGATAAGAGAGAGGAGGATAGAGAAGGTCTGAAGAGACATATACGAGAGGAGGATGGAGAATGTCTGACCTGGCAGGAGATGAGAGAACAGCTGGGTATTGTGAAGGAAAGTAAGAAAGATAAACATGGTTATCTAGTAGCAAAAAAGTGTCTGCATGCTTGTAGTGATATGTAGCTATGTGACTGCAAGAATGGTTTCTGCCCTGAGCCTGGTGGTACATACAGCTGGAATTTGTATCCGGGCTCAGAGATATAAATATGAGCTTCTTTGCACAATAAAGTGTCTCTGGTTGCACCACAACCTGAGTCCGTGACTTCATACTCCACATTATTATTATTACTATTATTATTGTTGTTGTTGTTGCTGCTGTTATTGTTATTGTTGTTGTTATTTTTGTTTTTCTTACCTGTTTATTATGTTTAAATTATTAAATTGTTCTTATCTCAACCCTAGAGTTCTACGTTTCTTTCTGATTCTCCTCCCCATCCCTCTGGGTGAGGAGGAGTGAGCAAGCGGCTGCGTGGTGTTTGGTTGCTGACTGGGGTTAAACCACGACAGATGTTCATCAGGCTTTTGCCTACATTCCAAAACATTTGTCCAATTAGTAATTCTTTCTCCACACTGCCGTATTGCTTCTATTAACTGTCGTAGGACAGTTTGATAAGCCTGTATTCCTTCTGTAGTAATTAAATTCCAATTAGGATCTTGTTCAGGCCAAGGATTAAGTCCTTGCCCTCTTTGAGCAATTTCTCAATGCTCAAAACTATCAAATGCTCAATGCTCAAAAAACTATCTCTTTGAAAATTTCTTTCCCTCTCTTCCATTTGGAATTATTCTCTCAATAAAGTTTTCATATCATTCCAGATGGGAGTATAATCTGTAATAATTCCAGATAACATTTGTGCACATCTTTCAGCATCATCTCTCACTCTTGGCATCTTACTCTGCCAAGCAACTAAGTCTCCCTGTTTCCGGGGTTCATGTCTCATTACTGCAGTGACTGACGGAACCTCTGGAGGAGCTCTGGGTCCTGCTTTAGGATTAGGAATGTATTCCAGCCTCAAAGGATACATTCCTGCAGTGGGAAGGTCAGTTTCCTCTGCCTCTCGGGCCGAGGGAAGCGAGCTTACCCTTATTTTAGGTGATTTACATCTTTGCTGTGCCCAATTATGCCATATATACCAATAATCAATATCCTGGCTGCCAGAGTCTTCTAAAATCATTCTCAAAATTTTTTTGTTTATGAGGCTTACGAGTTCCCCTAGGAGGCCACACATCCATTGGTCCTCCTCCTCTAGTATGAGTCAGGAATGACCATTCCTCCTGTCACAAAACAATCAATTTTCATTTCTACAAAGCCTGTGCCAGAGATATCTTTTTCCAATTCTCTAAAACCTCAGCAAGGGGCGTCCCCCTTTCAACGCTGGGTGTATTTCTCATTCTTATCAAATTTCTTAACTTACTCACCAGTATGCAAATTTAAACACAAGAGCACTTTCAGGTCTGTGTCTGGAATTACCCATGTCCAAGTCTCATCAGGTGATCTCACCTAGTTGCCGTCAGTAGAGCATTGGTAACGGGTATGTCCAGAAGAGATTCCTGACTCCTTCCTCTTGCATCCTGGTGTCCCATCTGGGGTGCCACCACCTCAGTGAGTGGCCCAACTCTGAGTTGTGATTAAAGCAAACCTAGAGGTACCCACGTCTGTGTGAATTTTTCCTTTAACACTAGTCATTCAAATTTCTTTCATGAGTATTGAAAAGAGAAAGGCATCTCCAGAGGTTCATCCAAACCTTATCTTTAAGGCAGGTAGAATGAATCACCTTTTCAAGGCGCCTGCCTTTGTCCATTACTATACGTAGACCTGCAAAAATATCTTGAACTAAACCCCTAAATTTTAAGTGACTGAAAGTGAAGTAAATTCTGCTGCTAGTGTAACAATAGATTTCTTTCATTCTCCTTATTTTTTCAATAGGAACAAGTAAAGCTATCTAGAACAATTGTTCAAGTTACCAGAAACAATGCAGACCATTGTAAGAAAAGTCAAAATTATTTTTCATATTATGTTAAAAAAATCCCAAATAATGAACTGGAAAAAAAACCCATAAAACATAAAAGCAATTATAGCAGATTAGACCAGGGTTTCCATCAAAAGTAGTGTCATGCCTCCAGTTGTGGCTTAGTAGGAGATGTCTAAGTATAGAACAGGGAGTATGTAATATCTTTGGAAGACCAGGTTCTTGATTATGCTGCCAACAGCAATCTCAGAGAGTGTGTTGAAAAAGCCTTAAACATAGGAGCAACATGTCTTCTGTGAAATGGAGATTGGCTGCCTTTCCTCTGGGCATGTGTAGCAAAAGGAGCCTATTTTGAGATTGAAACTGTGCTGTGAGAGCATTCCAGTTTTCAAGATCCTCTTTACTAAGGCAGGAAAAGTTGGAGATCCCAGAATTATCCTTGAAGATACAGGTCTCATTTTTAAGAATGGAAAAAGTTTTATTATTAATGCTTAAAAGTACAATATGGCACATACATAGTAAAAGTCGCTGGTTTAAATGCACATCTGAAGTATGGATGGATGGACAGTGGGATCGAGTGCACCCTCAGTAAGTTTGCGGATGACAACAAGCTGAGTGGTGCGGTTGACACGCTGGATGATGTCCAGAGGGACCCTGACAGGCTTGAGGGACCTACAACGATCATCTAGTCCAACTGTCTGACCACTTCAGGGCTGACCAAGAGTTACAACATGTTAGTAAGGGCATTGTCCAAATGCCTCTTAAACACTGACAGGCATGGGGCACATCGACCGCCTCCCTAGGAAGCCTGTTCCAGTGTTTGACCACCCTCTCAGAAAAGAAATGCTTCCTAGTGTTAAGCCTGAACCTCTCCTGGTGCAGCTTTGAACCATTCTCATGTGTCCTGTCACTGGATCCCAAGGAGAAGAGATCAGCACCTCCCTCTCCGCTTCCCCTCCTCAGGAAGCTGTAGAGAGCAATGCGGTCACCCTTCAGCCTCCTTTTCTCCAAACTAGACAAAGCCAGAGTCCTTAGCTACTCCTCATAGGACATGCCTTCCAGCCCTTTGCCCAGCTTTGTTGCCCTCCTCTGGATGTATTCAAGGACCTTCGCATCCTTCTTAAATTGTGGGTCCCAGAACTATACACAATACTCAAGGTGAGGCCGCACCAACACTAAATACAGCAGGATATTTAAAAGATAAACTCAGCACCTCAGCAAAGCAAGCTCAGACAGCCAGAATATGAGGAAAATATAATTGGTCTCTATGACTTTCTTCACTTCTGCATTCAATTTCTTAATTATTAAGATCATCCTTTCTTTTTCTGTAATTTCTTATCTCATTTGCTACATACCTTCTGATTTCAGCCAAATGAATGGCTATGAGACATACCTCGCTTCTCCTCTTATCTGTCCATATTTCCTCTCCCCTCTGCAGATCAGCTCCATCTTAGTGCATGAGGTAGACTCCAGTGGATAAAAAGTGTATGTGGTCCTTTCATTAACAATTGTAGCACGATGCACATGTATGAGGAGAACAAAGGAAATTTGCATAGATACTCTATTAATCTTGACTCTTAAGTATTTATCTGAGTATAATCTTGGAAAACAAAATCATTTTTTTCCTTATCCTGGTTTGATTATTTTTTAATTAAATGTTTTGCAATATGAGTCTTCATGAACATTTAATTACATTGTCCAATGTAAATTATTCATCAGTGGAGGCAATTATATTAAAAATAATGTGTATTATTGGATCTAAATAAGAAGCTTTTGCAGACAGAGACTATAATATTGTTAAAATAGAAAGCTTAATATCAATTGTAGTTACCAGACTATAGCAGGTGAACCCCATACAAAAGTGCAGGTATGCTTTGCATTTGAAATGACAGGGCACTGTTACTATCTTAATGGCTACTCTTGAAAATGTTTTCACGAAATTACAAATTAACTTTTAAATAAGATGATATATTTCTGTATACAATATTAGAAGCATTATCTACTTCAAAACTCGTTGTAGCCCTCAAATCAAGATGAACCTCCCTGGATGGAATATGTTGCTTTTTGCAGGATGCTGGAAAAGAAACTACAGTAAGATTTTGCAGCATTACGACTCCATTGGGAGTGTTTAATTTCCTCGTTAGCTCTCAAATTGGTCAAAAAGCATTATTCTTGTTAAACAATGGCTATATCAATGTTGCTGTTCAATAATTTTGAGACCAGCCTTAAGGTGAGATTTTCTGTTTTTTCAAATATTTATCTGCATAGTTTTATATTTTTTTTTCAAATCCAGAGAAAGTCCAGGTCTTATGGCTGCGGAGGAAAACTCAGCAATTTGTGGGATTAAGTTCATTCAATGGTGTTTTTAGTTGCCAAGTGGCTAGGTCATGATAAACTGTAGTGAGCCAGGCAGCCTTCACCTATTCTTGTGGTGACGCTGTCTGACTGATGTCAGGAGTCCAGGATAATCCATAACACCTCCAAAATACTGACAGTAGTGAAAATTTATCAGGTTTGAGATTTTTCCCAGAATAAGTCAGCAAATGAGCAGTGTAGATAGACAGTAGAGGAACAAAAGTGATGACTTTACATCTTACAAATAGGGAAGAAAGAAATCCTGTTATGAAACCAAGTTGAGGATCACTGCTGGGGTCTTTGAGATCTCTATTTTCCTTTTACTTGTGCTTTTAAAAGTACTAGTAGTTTTGTTCCAAAATTATATTTTTAGTATGAGTAAAGCTCCTGTACGGAGCTCAGGATTTCCTTTAGTAGTTAATGCAGCTGTAATAGCCTAGCACAAATTCCCACAGTAATGCAGCCAAAAAGTTGGACCTGGCCTTTAGAGGCTACTTCAAAGTCACATAAAATATTCCAGGTAAATCTGGGGAAAGAGCTCAGTTTTTTGTTCAAGTTTTCACCAAGACTGTCTTTCTTATGAGGGAAAAGTAATTTTTGGCTGAAAATGTTGGGAATACAGACCACATTGACTCTCTCTGACCAAAATATGTGCATGGTAATGAAGCGGTTTCTTCCATGAATTGGAGAGAAAAAAAAAAAGAAAAAAAAAAAAGAAAAGAAAAGGTTGGGACTACATGATCTTTAAAGGTCCCTTCCTACACAAACCATTTTATGATCCCCTCCTCTCATATTTCAACTCAGCTGTCCAACTGAAATCATGTTTTCTTCTCTTCAGTTTTATCCTGCATCTTCTCTGAAGCTAATTCCATAGCCCTCTGTTTTTGACATCATCTTTCTTATCCAGTATCTTAAAACTATTCTTAAATAGTTTTAAACCCCAGGCTTATGTTGAGGAGTCATTATGTAGCCTTCTGTATTAAATTCTTACCTCATGCTTCTCATACCATTTTCTGATATCCCCGTACAAGGAAAATGTTAAAACTGAGCTTTAAATGAGCATTATCTCATCATTTTTTTCTGTCATATGGTTAGCACTCTCACTTATTCATGGTATCTTAAAATCTTTTCAACCTTGATCCTTCATTTTGGCCAAAACAGCCTTGCTATAGCCAAGTATCATTGCTTCTACTCGGATAATATTTCTAAGAATTATTCCGTGCAGAGTCCCAAAATATGATCAAACCATCACTACCTGTTCCCTACTGGAGTTGGCTGGTATCACCACTTCCTAAGCAAAAACACTGCCACATCTTTCTGGCTCACTACTTCAACAGCATTAATCCATTTGTATGTCCTTATGTATGGCTGTGTCCCTCCCCTTGGATAAAATTTATATTTTCTACATAAATTTAATTCTTTTTCCTCTAAGACATTTTAATCTCCACTGTATCTATTCATTTGTCAAACAGTTTACTTTAGTCTGATAATAAAGACTGCTTCAGTCACCAATTTTTTTGCTTCTTTCTCAAGCATTTTGTGTTTTTCATGCAGACCCTCTGTGCAGGGAAAAAGACCCCATCAAAATTCATATCCCCTCAATGTTCTCTTTTAAATCACTCCTCAAAGCATGCTCTTCCTAGAATGGCCAGAGAAGGGCCATGTCTGACAATGGCTAGAGAATGACAATGT